>NW_019100980.1:50288-74081 GCF_001856785.1 Myzus persicae | reverse complement strand
ATATGCAGTATGTTACTGACGAGGTTAGGTAGGTATAGGTTTAAGGCAATAAACGGATATAATACACAGGCAGTGGGAACTTCGATAATGCCGAGGTGACAAAAAATCTCATCATGGGTTTAGTAAGTACATATTTTAAGGTGTTGATGAGTTATACATTTGTAAAGAATTAAAAATTGGTCCAACGGTTTTTGGGGTTGTAGTTAAATAATAAATAGAACATTTTTTTTTGTTTTCTAATGACTTCAAAATTTTAAATTTGATGGTTAAAATATTCCCAATAACATAATTTTTTCAAAAATTATAAAAAAAAAACATAAGTAATTTAAGAACTACTATATAACATAGGTAATTCAAATAAAACAACAACCCTAATTTGAACTCACAGACTTATTTGTAACTTTACCTCAATTTTTACATTTGCTTCATATGCAGTTCATAGGTTATGTGAATAAAAATATAAAACCTTATATACCAAAATAATTGGAATTAACTGGATTTAAAATATTTCCAGGTTACATATGATTTAGGTTTGATTATTAATTAATGTACTTTTAGAATAATTATTATATCTAGGGGAAGGGATAATTATATATTTGTATTAGCTTGCCCCCGCCTCTCCAGATCCACCAACTGAAGACATAGATATTACTTAATAATAAATAATAATATATAAACTAGAACTATGAATAAATTATTGCTTGTTTAATAACAAAAATATGATTATTTATTGGAATTAGGTAATGTTGTTATTGATTTTAAAGTTCCCAACGATCTGTTTTTACTGAAAGTATGAGTATTACATTGATTTTTTCTCCTTTAAAAATAAAAATTTAATATAAAATAACTGCAGTGTCACAAATTACTGTGAAGTATATTTTTAGTGATTCAAGATGAAATTTAATTTGTTTGTCGAGCTGTATCTCAGCAGTCAGCACGTCATCTTACACAACGCAATAGAAACGGAACCTGAATAATATATTTTTTTTTACGAACGACTTCCTTCAATCCTAATCGATAATACGGGGTTTACCTGTCTTTTGTCATTTGTTATTTCGTTTGAAACTACCACTGTAATTACATTTATTTAAGTTACTTTCAAAATGTTCTTGTCACTTTTGACAATACCTACCATTTGAATCAGTTTTTGTAGTAGGTACCTACCTAACTACTTATTCGGTTATTCGTGAACTAATATTACTAACTACTAAGTAAATGTTTATACAAATAGATATTATAATTATTATAGTTTTGGATATAATAAATGTTATGCATGCTAGTTAATTATAGCTCATTTACAACAATTTAGGCACATTATTTAAATATTTCTGAGAACTAAAAAGTTTCAAATCAAGACAATTCACAAAATATGTCGTATATCGTATTTGGTTACTATTTATTAGTTTAAGACTAAGCACTTGTAATATTTTCATATTTCGTCTTAAAAAGTTGTACTATAACAATGGTAATGATCTATCTAAATAACAATATTTATAATATTTTCATATTACTAAGAGGATAATATTATACTTCAAATTTTATTTTGCACATTTTGTCATTATCGCATAATTATGCATATATATTTTAAGTAGGTACGACGTACGAAAGACAAAAAGTTTAAAAATAATATTTTTAGTATCGATTTGGTAATTATTCATCAATATCTGACTGATAACAACACTCCACGTTGATATATTACACGGAAAGTTGACTTTAGTTGTCCGTCATAATTTATCGTGTCGGTTGCAATGTAGTGTTCGTTTTTATTGAAAACAAAAAATTTTATTTTTGAATATTCTAAGACATTCTGAGTATTATAATATATTACATACATTCATATTTTATATGACAAAAATAACCCAAAGCGGGGACATGACACCGCCATCCCCCGCGGGCACTCGCCTAGTTGTTTGGTTATCGTGAACACCTATGAGGGTTGGGTTGGTATGTATCAGCCTATAGAGATTTTCACTTCTAGGTGAAAAATTTACATTTAGCTTGCCTAACTAATCCGGCCCTGTAGGCACTTATGAAATATTTTCGTTGCGTATATATTATTTGTTCTTTATCGATCTGTAGTATAATAATTGTAGGTACTAGTAATATAGTATAGTTTTCATCAATTATGGTCTACGTCAAAAGAAAAACAATCATTGGCACTCCGTTTAAGTAGTTATGTGTCAGAATTTTGTAGTAGTATCTATTACTGGTTCAGTATTTTCAACTGACGGAAAAATATCGTATTGTAAATTGTGCAATTCAAAACTGTGCAGTAACAATAAATTGAACGTCCAACATCACTTTGACACAACTAGACATAAAGTAGCTATCAAATTAAAATAAAAAGAAATACACTTAATTATAAAAAACTCTTCAATGTGACTAAGTAATATAAAAAAGTTATCATTTGATAAATATGTTCACTATGTTCTGTTGTCGGCAAACATTCCATAAAATAAACTTATTAGCAATCATTTCTTGTCATTTTTTGGAAAGAAGACGAGGAATTTGAAACACGACTACACTTGTAATGTTTATGAAATTGATATTTATGTAAAAACTTGAATTAAAATTATAGAAGTTTTAAAATTGGTTAAAAATCTGTGTTATATTAATACCTATGTAAAGACTAAAATAATTTTACAAATTACATATATATAAATTGAAAGATGAACAGTAGTTTTACTCCAAATGTTTTAGGGTGAAACCCGGGTCGTAATTTCAACTTTTGGTAATGAGGGATAAGTTACCAAATTTGTGGGTTTCCCAGTTCCGAGTTAAGTTTCGTACAAGTTTCTTACAAAGAAATATGATTTCTTGTGTTTTTAGTTATTTCAGGTTATAATCACAAAATACAATTTAAAGTTAATAAACAGTATTTTAGTGATGTACATTTTGTTTTTAAAAACCTTGTAGATGTTTAGTAAAAGTAAAAAAAAATATAATTTAAATATAATTTTTTTTACCATAAATTGTTAAGGAAATAACTTACAAGGTCCATGAAGTTGGTGGCTTAACTTGAATATTTTTTTCCAAAATGTTGTCAAAAAGTTATTTGTAACTTTATGTTATCACAAATTGGGAATTTGTAAGTTAGCCGTTTTCAATTATCTATAAAAGCTTAAATCATGTCTAACTTCAGCAAAACTTGGCCCTTGTATCATTTCAAAGTTTTTGACCGAGCTTCAAAATGTCCTGTGCAATTTGTAAGTATTTGTCAGCAAGAATACAAAATGTTTAAGTCATTCCTCTTTTAATAATAACTAAAAAGAAGTTAGCCGTGCTTTATTGAAATTGTTCAACTTTGTATTCTTGCTTACAAATACTTACAAATTGCACAGGATATTTTGGCACAGTCAAAGTTAAAAAAGCTATATAAAACAAGACCAACTTCTTTTTAGGGATGACTTACAAATTTTAAATTTTGCTTACAAATACTTACAAATTGCACATTACATTTTGGATCCGAAGAATACTTTGAAATGATACAATGGCCTAGTTTCGCAGCAGTTAGCCTTGATTTAAGCTTTTATATATAGGCAATTGAAAACGGCCGAACTTACAAATGCCCAATTTATTCATGCTTACATAAACTTACAAATTTTTGACAAAATTTAAAACAAAAATATTTAAGGACCTAAGGAAATACTGAATATAGTCCCGACTTTTTTCAAATGTATTATTTTTTTTTCAGATCAATAATTTTAGAATCACGCTACAGAAGTAATAATATTTGATTTTGGTCAATATATTTGAATAAATTAACTAAATTATTTCATAATTATTAAATAAACAATAACGGATATAATATTATGTATTACTTTCTGTAAGAAATTTCAAAACTAAAATTGGTATTTCAACAAATATATTCTTTAAGAATTAAGTAATAATTTTCTTAAAATGTCGTTAAAATTAACTGTACTTAAATTTCTAAACCCTTTAAAAATCACCAGTGAAATGTCATCTTAGCTTTTAATAATATATTAATTTGATAAATAAGCAAAAATAGGATTATTACGGTTGTTTTATTCAATTGATATAGTTTTTAGTATGATAGGCCACCTTATAACACCGTAGTAACATTCATGATGGGTAGAAAAATTACGAATGGTGACTTAACATTCAAATGGTTAACACTTTATGTTTATTATTATTATTCATTGCAGTAGCCAGTAATAGAAAATGATTTTTCAAGGTATTCCGAATGTCCGATATTGTTTTTTTCTCATACTAGTTTTTAGTTGCAATTCGTTTTATTTTAAAAATGCATATGTTCATTTACATAACTCTAAATTTAACTCATTATGGACAAAACGTATGAAACTAAGGTACATAATATTCAGTTATTTATGTATATATTATGGTAGAATTTAGATACGACCTCGTTAACGCGATTATCGACATCATCAAAGTAATGACTAATGATTACGTCATACATCTACATCCATTGGGTCAATATAGTAAACTTATTCCTCAATTGGTACTTAATGCCGCCCATAGGGGGGTTGCAGGGAGAGGGCATGTCTTCTCTTGGAAAATAACATAGCATGCAAAAAAAATGATATATGTTTTGATTCCATATATTTGTTTCATATTCTTATAATTTTGTCCTTCCTCTGAAAACTACCCTATGCCCTACTTCTCCATGCAAATGCTATTAGAGTAAAAGATATTATTATTAGATAAAAATGGTAAAACGAATATTTCATATCGATTTTATAATAGGAACTGTTATTTAGGTGAACTTTTTTTTTTAAAAGGCATGATATAAAATAATTTTCTCAATATTTGTGTACATCTGGAGTAACCTTTGAGATTGTCTCACGGACCCTTAAGTTCCGTAGAACATACTTTGAGAATCGCTACAGTAAATAACTGTTTAAGTCATATTTCCAACTACCCACCCTTAGGAAATTGGTTGGTTGATAAAAAAACAACTAGACACATTAAAATAATAATAATATTATACATGCGAATTCGCAGTATTGGTTATAGTCGAGCTACAGAGAAAATCTCTGTGGGCCTCTTACTGTTTGGGCCAGTCGTGTGAATGTATAGCTGAAAATAAATTCATGTTTAAAATACGATTTACCACCTATAAGCTCATAACAATTTTAAGCATCATTTTGGGACAGTGGATATGTAAATGGGCCACTTCGAAGTGAAAAACTAGATAAATATTTTTTATACTTTTATGATGTATCTACCTAGATATAAATTATACATTTTATTCATTTATTGACATGTTTATGTATTCTTACTTATCATCGTCACTGGCCCGCTGCTACAAAATTGGAAATAACATTTATGTTTCATTGTAAAGTGTACCGATACAAGTAGTTGAAAACAAAATAATATAATATTATACTATAAAAGAAAATATTTGAGTTAACCTAAATACGATTTATACAAAAAAATAAGGAGATAATTTAGAAAAATATGTGTTTGGACGTTAAAAAAATAGGCACTCGAAATACTGTATTTGATGTACATGTAAAAAGTATTGAAAAAGTATTCGGAATACTACTCAAGTCTGATTACATAGAATTTACGCCTACAGCGTCATTTTATTCATTCTATCCCAATGAGATTGCAGATGTCTCAGGTAATTCAAATATTGAATATAATTTAATAACAGTTAAAATAATGTTAACGCAAATAAAAACATTATTACAATAATATAATAATTCTACGAACTCGTGTACTTAGTATAACGAAATTTACGGGTGAGCTGTGGATGAGAGGTGAGTAGATAATGTAGTGTGGGTGTTTTCAATTTCTCATACAAAACGTTCAACCGAGTAGAAACGAATACAAAATATTAAAATGTACAACTTTATGTCAATACAGAGGTATACATTGTAATGAGCTTAACTCGAATTCGCCCTTGTTTCATTAAATCAACGGAAACTTATTAGACATGTACTCTGTAGTGAAGTTTTGTGTATAAGTATAGGTATATATAGATAATTATATACATTTGGTATTGTATATATAGCTGTTAGCTGTTAAAATAATGTTCTTATTATATAAACTAGGTATTATGTTCAGAACAGTATAAGTATAATTGCACTGATACTTTTGTTGTATTTTGTTTTATGTAAATTATTTGAATGGTGAATATTAAATGCAAATTATTTATGATGATGTCATCGTCTGTGATTTTTGAAGTCAATTCAGCTCTTTAGTACATGCTCTTTAAGACAATCATACAAAAATGTACAACTGCAATGCACAATAATGTACATAGAGTAAAAAAGTATGGTATCCTTCCTCTCTATTTCCCATAGTTATAATTTGTATGAATTTTTTTAAAAATTATAACTAAACAAGGTTCAATAATGAGTAAAAACATCATCAACGCAAAAAGGGTTTATGTGTGTTGATATTATATAGTACCATTTTAATTCCATTAGGATGCTCATTGCTCAAATATTTTTGTTGGTGCTAAATTATTAAGACTCGTCACTCGTGTGATACGTCAGTGATATAGGGTATGTTTTTATGCTTAACTACTTAAAAACCCTTACCCATTTTTTTCTTTATTGAAGCTCCCAGAAAATTAATTTCAAAAAAAAAATAAATTACAAATTTCAACATTAAAATGTTACTCTTTTGAGGTCCATATGAATTTTTTTAATTTTTTTCTTAAACAACTGGAAATCATCTGAATTAGTATTGATACAAAAAGCAGAAAAATTCCTACATTCCTCTAACCGACTGATATGTCTGATTAATAAGAACAGAAAACAACTTAAAAAGTTAATAATAATAAAAATAAGACAAAGTACATGAACACACTGAAATGGATTTCCATGTTGATTGACGAACAAAATATTTTTAAGAAAGAGTTATCAACTATGGATATTGGATGTATAAGAAGAAGTCATGGAAATAGTTCAGCACGTGCCACTGGTCTACTATGCAACGAGGATACTATGTGCAATGATTTTGTTGTATGCCACTAACACTTTAATTCAGCATTTTTGCTTAAAATCGATAAAAAAAACATTTAATTTCGTTAAAATTAAATCCCTTCATAATTCGTCAATATTCTAAATTTATCAGAAGCTACCTACCAAAATGAAATTTGATTTATGGTAAGAACATCAGCAAAAGATCGACTGAAATGTACCCTAAAAATCACTTCTGGGACTATACCTAGGAATATGATGTACAATGACCTAGGTATTGTCGATAGACCTCCAGAAAAAACGTTTCCGAAAAACGCCGTTTCCACCGTTGTCAGACTAGTTGGGTTTGTGGATATAGTTGCTGTCGTCGAAACAGGGCAAACTGAGTATCTGATAAAGTACGAGTGAATGAAGCTCTCCTCAAATATCAGAATGTATGAAAAATGTGTCTTTCAAACTATCTGCAATAAAGATGACTGAGGTGGTAATGGGAATGACAGAGAGTAGTTACAGAATTCCAAATTTTACAATTTCGAGAAGTAGAACTACACCAGTAACAAATCTCTGGAAATTGGAACTATCACAACCTTTAGTGTTCAGTATTATATCCAGCAGACGAGAACGAAATACCAAGAACAGCAATGTCACTCCAGAGACGAAGGTAGCAGTGCCCTAACTGGAAAGGTGGAAACTAATAGTGGAATTGTACATTCATATTCAAGTACAACATTGAGAGTATTTGGGTATTTTAAGATTCATGCACTGCAGACAACTAAAACCAAATAATTAGTTCATAACAACATCCAGATCCAACAAAAATCTCAATCATATGTCAAAATGTGTAACGCTTAGGCCATTAAGGAGAAAGGAAGCTAAACATATTGCTTATAAGTATTATTAAATGTTATATTAACAACATTTAGCACCGTGGATTTTGTTAAGTGACAAGTGCACGAACATTCACATATGATTATTGAAGAATTCTGCTCTATGAAACTAAGTAAAATAAGTTGAAAATTGTACACGGAAAACCATACATAATTCTTGATATTGATATTGAATTTATAAATTTTAAATATGTTGAAAACATAAATTTACGTTACTGCAGATGTGAACCATTGAGATACGTGATCGCATTACCGAAAACATTTTTTTAGCAAAATTATATACATTTTTTTCTATATAATATATTATAGGCATGTATAGGTTGTATATTTCAGATACAAACTAGTATGTAATAAATTATGAACTAAGAAAAAAAATATTACTTCTAGAATACACAAATATTAACTTTTAAATTCTAAATAGGAATACAATGTTTAGTAACGCATCCTGGAATATTAGATTTTGCACGTAAAATGAGTGATAAAGATAACTTTTTTAATTAGGTAATGTGTTTTGATGCAATAAGTATTGTATGATGTATAAAACACTTTGGTTTTAAAGTCGATATATCAATATATTATTTTAACTGAGAATTTGTAAATTAGCCACTATAGGTAGTCAAGTCCTCATATAATTCCAAGTATATTCCAAGAGCGGAGATTTAAAAAAAAATATCAAACATTCTTTGAAATTAAAGATGTCTCTGCTCATCATTGTTTTTCGTGTGTAATAATAATGATTATTATTGAACTCAAATTGAATTCATACATCCTCATGACATTTTAATCAATGATGAGGTACAATCGAAATCTACATAATAGAGTAGAGCGACGAGTTATTAAGTTTTTTTTTTATAAAACTGCATTCTTTTACAATATTAATATTGTCTCTGGTGTGGAGTGTTTTGTGTGTGGTTATAGTTAATTAGCAATATTGCGACAACCAGTTGGACTCTAATAATATTATGAAATAATCAAATATTTGTCGTGTGTTCAGTAGCGGACACATCGGATTCCACACTCCTCAAACTGACGACACCACCAATGAAAAGCGCCGCATTATTGCAGGTTTTCCTAAACGGTTGAAAGTTTTTCAAAAATGTCTGATTGATATTTTTTTCTTCCAACAGTTTCCAAACAAAAAAATAAAACGAGCTATTGAACTGTTATAAACCCCGAGCATTTTATTTCAAATACACGTCGAACTCACTGAAACGGTGTTGTGCCTGACAGACATTTTTAAGATCAAACGCCAGAATTCAAAATGAATGTATGCTTTTTAATAAAAAAGCTAAACTCTATATTTTGTTATAGTACATAATGGCTCTTTGTAGAATATTTGAGCGAAATACTTTTAAAATTACATTTTATCGATTCATACGATTTCTAAGTAAGGAACCTACTTGTCTTGTATATTTGTTGTTGGGTTCTAATATAGACTATTTACATAATATATGCAATACTTGTGACTTGTCTATCAAATATAATATATGAATCAATCGACCGAATGAATTTTGCAGATGTATACCAATTTATAACATCACGTCACAATACATTATGTTTCAATATAATATTTTAATGTTTTTACGAACTACGCAATATTGGCAAGTCACGAGCGTTTGATATCAATATTTTATTATTTTATTACTACAGGTGAACGTCGACAATGTGTCAATTCGTAAGTTATTACTCGTGTATCGTAAAATGTAACGACAAGTAGTTAACTTAATAGGTGTAGGCATCTAGTATTCTAGTATTATTATCGGGTTTGGGGATTCAATGCAGCACTAAAAATCTATAAAATATGGATGCATTTATGCACTTAGAAATAGGGAAATATGCAACACAAAAATTCTAAAGTATTAAACGAAATTATGCAAAATAAAATGTATAAAATATACAATACACATTAATTATGTCCATTGCTATCAAATGTTACCTACTATACCTACCAATAAGTACATATATAATCATACAATTATATACCTAATTAAACTAAAACAAAGTAAGTACCAACTATATAATACTAACTACATAATGTGTATTACCAAAAAAGAAATATATGATCTAAAAAAAAAAAAACTAACTATTTTTTGAAAGAATTAAATTGATATTTGCATTAAACACAATTATATGTGCACCTATATACACTAGTATAATACGTCAAATATGTTGCTGACATATTATGTTACAGAAATCGGGCTAAATGTGCAACAAAAATATAAAAACAAACTATTGTATCCATGAACTTCTATGCCCTAACTAGACGTCCGGAAAATAAAATCGTGATTCTATTTTATATTAAGTCCAAAAATTCTTCCCTACCAATTAATGTCCATATTGTCCAAAAACCATTATTTACGTCCTTTGTACCATTTAAGTCTAATTTAAATTATACATCCAATTTAATATATTGTATGGTATCAATTTACTTTATATTTTATAGTATTATATTTCCCCTGCAGCAGTCTAGAGATTTATTAGATTCTGTGTGGAGTTAAGGAGATTGTAGTGGTCTTACAATGATGTTTATTTGTTTTGTTTTTTTGTTCACCTTTTTTCCATTATAATAGGTACTTGATTAAATCCTTACACGAATTACCCATTTTCCAGTAAAACATTTTGTCTAATTGGTTCTTTTGACGTTTTATTATTCAATTGTTGAACAGTTTTGATAAATTCGAGTTTTATATTATTACATTAATTCCGAAAATACACGATTCTTAAGTTATTAAATGTACACCGAATACGTAGGTCAGTTGCAACTATTTTACCGTATAACCACTGATTTTATTTAACGCAATGTTCCAAAAATGTACCTATTTAGATAGGTACATTTTTTACTTTTAGATTTTGTTGTTTTTCTCATCAAATCATATATTTTATTCCTACACATATTATGATATAACAACAGTCAGCAGTAATAGTTATTACATATATATTTATATAATGTATTTATATTACACCAAACCTTTGCTCATAATCATTTTATAGTATGCAATTCATTGTTTCAGATGCAATACATTACATTGATATGCACAATAGTGAGGTACACTCGAAACCTACTACACAGCAATGAGCAAAGTCAGTCCCATATGATTATGTTTTAATATTCTCTTCTTATTTTACTTTGCCATACACTTCTAACTATATAGGGTTGGCCACCTCGTTCTACGCCTCCATAAGACTCGATCTCTAATATTACCTCCAGTACATTCACTATTCACATCAGATATGATATAGAAAAAATAAAATAATAATAAACAATATAATATAAATATGTATATATTATATGTACATAATTATTGTATCCCTCCTTATTCCACATTTCTCTTCTCGGTCATCCTCTCCATCTATTGTATCTTTCCTTCCACATTTATATCTCTGGAATCATCCCGTAATTAGACTAGACTCACTTTTCTACCAATATTGATAGTGAAGTTTAAAATTGAAGTATTTTTGCTACTTCAAATAACTACTAAAAGTTAATACAAAAACAATTACAAACTGCCAACTGGTGTCCTGTAAGATAAGGTTAATTATAATTTTTTCATTTTTTAACTTTTTAGTTTACCGACATTTTTTTATCTAGTATAACGCCCTTATTACAGCCTACCGTAAAAGATCTAATTTTTCATTAATTTCTTTTTTACTGATATTTTGCTTTAAAAGGTTTTGTTTTTTGTGGTCTAACTAAAATACGGATTATAGGATCAAAAAAATTCAACTCATTTTTTTAAAAAAAGAATTCACTTTCATGTGTTTTAGTTTTTGTCCAATAAAAGACGGGTTTAAAGATCAAAAAAATGTAAATTGTTTTGTCATTTATAATACGATAGGCTTTGCCAAATAAATAGAAACTCCTTCAATCTTACATTTTATTTCAAAATAATATGTTTAATTTAAGTACTGTGCACGTACCTATACCTATTTTTTTTCGGGAAAGTAGGAAAGAAAAGGTGATTATTAATTTTTCTTTTTTTGTACGTAAATTCCACCATTACTAATTTTTGATTTTTTAAAATTAATGTTAACTCCACCAATATAATGTTTGATTGATTTAATTTTAATTTTAATTTTAAGTTAAAAAATGTTAAATTATTGCAATTGTTCGATTTTTTTGAACTTATATTTCTTCATGAAAACTTTTCTTTACCTGACTTCAACTTAGCTCTTTTTATTACCGAAATTTAAAAACACAGTGTAAAATTGCGAATATTTAATACATTTTTAGTAAGTTATACATTTTTAACTTGACGTTCGTTTCTGAATGATTTTCATTATGATGAATATTTATTTTATATTATTGTGCATAAACAAACTTTAAGCTTTTTTTTAGTAATAACGATTGAGTATACATCAATTAAGTTTGATTTGTTTGTACATGTAAAAAAATAAGTGGCGGAGGAATTTACATGTTTTAAAATCCGATCAGAGGATTGATTATATATATGATGCCTTATGTACATCAGCGGAGTTAACATCAAAGTCACCCCAAAGTTATTAGTATTCTCTTTTCATTCATACCATAACATTGGATTATATTATGTGATTTTAATTTCATTTATTCGTCAATAAATTATTGCTTAATAATTTAACAAAATGTATGATAATATTATGTATAGAAAAAATACAATTATATTTAAATTCCTACTACTACAGCGTATATACATTTCATGAAATGTAGCTGTGCAGATATATTCTAAATAGCCTCGAAGTAAATATATAGATACAGAAAATATTAGGTATACAATAGTTAAATAATAATATTCTATGTACAGAATTATTATACATTCACAAAATATAAAATATAAAAAAAGGCACTAAGAACTATAAAATGAGATCAATACACTGTTTCAGTAACTAACTTTCTAATAAATAAATTTCAAAAATATAAATGATTACAATACATTGATATGACTTTATATATATTACTGTACGGGATAACATATTGATTATAGTTATTAAGTCATACAATTATTAAATTTATATTTTATTATTATAATATAATAATAATGAGAATCGGATATTTTATAGCTATGACAAAAGGTACAGAAAGTTGATTAATTGTGCGGAAATGTTCATTCGATCTTGGCATTCACCGCGTGCCTTATGATTTATATTAACAACATATAGGCCCAACAGTGAACGCGAGGAGCGAATTTTTACTGCTGCGATAATGAATGAGCCACGGTATCTAAACTATATAATTTAATATCATACCATATTACCGGTAACCGATTACCGGTGTGATATTAAGACGCAAGTGAACATCACCAGCACACTTCGAGTATCAGTCTCCGGAACGGTCTGCTATTTTCGACGATATTTTGCGCTATCTAAGATCTAAAACAAACGTTTGACATCAAATGTTATAATATTAACAAACGATGCTGTTCACTTTAACAATGATAAATCGACAAAAAAAAATCAACCAATACATTGTCAAAACAAATATTTATGCAATATCCTCCGAGAACTCAGAGACGATATTAATATTATAACTTCAGTTCTTCTCCATTTTCCCATTTGGGTTTAAATGCAATGCTTTGCAATTAACTCGCGGTTATTTACATAATGTTTTCGCTCTAAGGTTTTTTAATTTACTGAAAAACAACTTTGGCTTATATAATATTGTCGACTGTTTTTATTATTATTTTTATTTCCGATTCTAAAATAGAAATAATGAACAATAACGAAGATTTTAATTATTTATGTCCTTGACGCTCGTACAATGAGTTTAAAATCTATTAAAAGTAATTTGAAAAAAAAATCAATTCATATTTTTCACTGTGTTTGTATGAAAATGTACATTATTTAAATCATTTAAAAATAAACTCATATTTTAATAAAGAATCAGTAATTTCAGAATATTATTGATAGTAAATAAGGAAATAATAATGTAAGGGTATGTTAATATATTTTTCTGTACCTGCTTACAAATTTTTGTACTCGTATTTTTAATTTAATGAACTGACTTTGTATCATAATATACATTTGAAGTAATACAGTACAAAACTAAGGGAAATAAATTCCCAGTATTTGTATTTTAATGGGGTGAATCGATATTTATTGTAATGCGTTTCACAAATAACTAATACCAGCTCTTAAGTACCAATACTTGAATTTATTGTTAATTGATATTTTTTTTTATTATAACTCAAGTATATTTTGCTTTTAACTTAAAAGAATGAAAAAAATTATAAACAATATCTAGGTACCTACTTATAAAATAAAAGCTCATTGATGTTTCTATTTATAGTAGCTATATACGTAGTTCTTACGTTAATTAAATTTGTAATTAATGGCTTGTATAGTTTTGTTTTAAGATGATTAAACAGCCATAGTAATATATTATATGAATCATTAATGATTATGCTCTTATATTTGTAAACAATGTGAGTATGTTAAAAAGTCGTTGAATGACTTAGAACTGAATTGTTATTGTTATGTGTACATAACAATGTCGTTACATAAAAAGTGAATTCATAAATTGAGCTCTTGAATAAAATGTTATGCAGTGATATTATCCTTGTGAGAAATTGTATATTATTAATAAAAATAATTTAAGCCGAGATATTTAACGAAATAATGTAAGAACACTAGTAGGTACAGATATTACATAAAATTGAGAAAAATATTGAATTGTTAAAAGCGTTTTTAGACAGGACAGAAGACGTAGGTTAACATAAATAATAAACCTTAAGGTAGATACCTACTTAATTATAATTTTACAATACTTTAGAAGACTATGAAAAATCAAAAATGGATTATGTAGTGAAGACATTTGACAACCCTTTGTACATAATATATTATTATGTTAGTTTATCTTAAGTGAACTTTATAATATTATATCAAAATGTTGAAAATACATTTTAAGAACATAAAACACTGAGTTTAAAATAAATCGAAAGCCTACACAAAAAAAAAATACATCAAGTGAATTTCCTTCATATCACGTTATTAAATATAAATATAATAATTTTGTTCGTTTCATGAAAAATAAATGTTTGAGCTATATATACGGAAAAATACAATGTTACAAAAATATTAACTTATATATTTCATTATGTTAATATAAATTCAATAAGAATGGATTACCTATTACAAAGATATGTATCATGATTTATTATTCTACTAATCTAATTATGTACATTTTTGCACTGTTGGATATCAACAAACTATTTTAATCTATTTAAAACAAATACCTTATACAAAAATCCATCATAAATTTAGAACTTACCTATATTGGACAAACTTACGTATTTTATATCACTAAAATTATATCTAATTATAATTTATAAGATCAAGTAGGTGTTGGTTAAAACTTAAAAATATTGAAAGCGTTTAAATATGTAATAGAAGTACTTAAGTAGCTATAAAATGTATGTTTTTATAATTTTTTATTAGGTTGTTGGTACATAAATAGTATTATTTATTTATATAATTTATCGAAAACAAAAATTAAAAAACCACTGAATAATATACGACTATAAGCATTTTTTTTTTAAATTTCATATATAATAATATGTTAAGAAACGATACACAATGTTACAATACCATTGCATACAATATAGGAAAAAAGCATTAAATGAATAGATTATAATATTCAGCTTTACATAATGTGGACAATTTTCTATTTCTAGAAACACGATGTTGTTCTTGATCTTGAATTTTATTTAAAATATTTTACCGACCAGAAATAAAAATAAATGTGCATTGTCGAAATAGTATATAGTGTATCTTAAGTCCTCCGTCTTACTTTAGTTTTAAATCGATTTCAGAAATTATTAAGTTTACTGTTAGACGGCTGGGGAATATAAAAGCTTAACTTATACTGTAAATACGATTTAAACTAAAGTTTCGTGATTAGATAGAATATATTTTGTTCGTTCCGTCTGATTATTCGGGTTTTACATTACCATATAGTTTTCAATACAAAATGTATTGAATTGACAATGAAAAAAAAATAAAAATAAAATAAAATGTTTCTACAACATTATTTACAGAAAGTTTTTTGGACTACTCAATGTTTGTGAACGTACACATCCTAAAATCAAGTATAAGAAAAACTTATTTTTCTTGTGATGCCTACTATGTAAGATACGATATTGTATTATTAACTATTGTTGGGAAATTATCTGATAATTAATGTTATTATAAGTGATATACGAGTCCATTACTCATTAGTTATTAATTATTCAAGAGATATGAATGCAATACAAAAATTAAATTCTGAATCATAGTAGACTCAAAATTATATGATTATAAAAACACATGTTGAAAAAAATCGATCATAATCAATAGCAACTAGAACGAATAAAAAATTAGATAAACAGATTATTTATCGAAGCAGTGAGTAATATAATTTAACTTATTGAATTTTAAAGAACATTATACAGGTACCTAATGTTGTATAGGATATGTAAAATATAATAACATAAAGTAACCGAGTAAGTTTATTGACAAATAAAACGGTTTAAAATATGAAACTGCATGGTACGTCATGGTCAATGAAAAATTATTCGCCTCACTCATATAATAATTAATATAATATAATATAATTATCATATAATTCTTCCCACATTTTGAGAGCACGCAACGTAATCTTATTACAGTTATATATTTACATTAGCTACGTTTTTTATACGGCTATTTTAATCTGATTATAATATGATAGGGGAGGTGATAGGTAAAATATGATATTTTTAGACAATTAAACGATATAATTTGATATTATTTAGGCAGGTAGGGACTAGGTAATACAACTAGAAATAAACGTAAAGTGCTATTGTTTTCAAAAGACTGTCATGTCACTGCCACATATTAAAATTATTATGTGTACCTACACTTGATACATTCTAGCTTGGTCAATGGTGTTTATCCGAATATATCCCCGAGAGCGTATATTCTCTAACTTACATTCACTCTTATGTTACCCTTTGAGTGGGCTGATGAGGGTTTTACACGTTGCGAAAAACTGTCACATCAATAGAAGCACCGAAATTAACGTATGTATTTTATTTCAGTGTGCCTTCAGAAACATTCCATAACTGACTAAATATTATCTAATTGACCACTTATTATTTTGAGTGATAAAATAATACGATGATGCATATATTGTTTTTTAATTATTAGCGTGTTTAAACTTTGTGGAATTATCCAAAACTCCGCATCACAGTAAAACTAACCCTCAATTTCCTAGTTTTCATATTTCTCTTATTGTTGTAAGTGCCTACGTTTATTCGCTCGGATGACAGACGATAATAAATTTGAATTTCAGCCTATGGTTTCAATGGAAATCAATTAAGGGGGAATGAGGAGTGAATTCTTTGTAATCGCTCTACGCGCTATAGATAGAACATAGTATTATTTTAATCCGGAATCTCCACATCATTAAATCAATAAATTGATAATTTTCAAAGAACTTTTGTTGAAAACAATTTGTTAAGCGTTTCTATTTTTGTCAAAAAATTTTTCATATATATTTCTAATATCATTGTTATAATTTATAAGTAATTTAAAAAAGTCTTATCTCAAAAGTTAAAATGGGTAATAATTTTATTTATACGATTGTCAAACAGTTAACACATACCTATTATATTTACTTCTTGATATCAATTTGAAACATAAGTTTTCTTCATAGGTATAAGTAATTAATTAAAGAAAAATCAAATATATATGATTAAATCTAAGAAATAGAAAATATATCTAAATAGCATAAGAAATTTATCCATTCAGTAGGTACCTATTAATTATTATACTAGCTATTAATAAAAATCAAAAATTATGTTTGTTATTTGACTGTTTTTATAATAAAATATATTCTAAGCGTAATAATTGAGTGAGGTACAATAACAAGCAATAAGTACAGTAATTGTAATTAAGATACTTGAAATTATAATTGAGGAAATAAAATCGAAATTATTGAAAAGAATGTAAATTAAACATTCATTTTATGTTTGTATAATTTTTACTCAATTTAGAAAATGTATGTAGGATGTGCGCATTGCACCAATAAATATTTATTCAACACACGACCCATAAAAATGTTAGCCATTATGAAATATAGTTTTAAAAAGGATATCCGCTTGTATAGAATAAAAATATGATTTATTTTAGAATGCTAATTGATTTAGAAAAAATTACAAATTTAAGTAACAATTATAGTGTTTTGGTTAACTTAAAACAAGGTACTTATAATTTTAATAATATAATAAATTATTAAATACCCAAGCTAGATATTATTTGATTATAATAGTATGTACATGAGACGTATAATTAAACTAATCGATAAATGTTTAAAATATATAGTAATAGCGTGCAAACATCAAGGCGAAAAGTGACCTACCATAATTATAGCTGTAATTGACTTAAAACTTTGAACCAAACTACCAATAATGATGCGAAAACACGAAGATTAAACAACAGCTATTTACACTATCTCAAAACTTAATATGATCTATATAAGATATTCAAAAGACTTGATAGTAGATATCCTATTTAACTGAAGATTTGTGGATGCATAATTATATAACTATACAACTCTGATTAAGATTAATTTTGAACATCTTTCAACTTTCATAAAAATGTATGATATATTCATCAAAAACTAAGTGATAACGATTTTTATGTTCAAAAGTTTCATAAAAGCGAAATTGCCTTCTCAAATTAAAAGCTCAAAAATATAAAAATATTTGTATGCGACTATATCTTACATTCAAATTTAATTTACGTTAAAAGTGTAGTTGTAGATTAAAAATCTGAAGAAATCCTATATCCAAATAATACAATACAGGTAATATATATATTATGTTGTACTGTCAATAATAATAAATTAACATTTATTAAACATATTGATTTTGATAATCAGACCATGATTTTGTTTCTTATAAGACCGAATCCAGATGAAAAATACTGTCTGGTTAAAAAAATGTAACTGTTGTTTGTGTGCGCATCAATAACGTTTAAGTGGAAACCATTGGTATTCGTGACGGAATGATAAATGCCAAGTAATAAATCACACGCCAGCAACTGATTTATACAGTTGGGTTAAAATTAATTCTAAAAAGTAGAATAGGTACCCATCTCCAGAGATTTAAGTTTAATTATATTTCATGGTCTTAAATAACCTTTTATTCTATACTCAGCTGACCAGACTCGTCACCAAAAAAGCTAAAACATTTTAAGATATTAATCTCAATTATACTTATTCGTAATCTCGAACTTAAAGCGCCATCTAGTGCAATAATAATTTGTATTCTACAGACATTAAAAGTTCTAAGCTTACGCAGTTCCTTTGTAATTATTTTTACTGCGTGGCAAAAGATAACAATTTAAAAAAATACTCTCTATACACATTTTTATAGAATATTTCAAACTATGTAATAATATAAAAGATCTATTTTTTTTCGTCATGTTATGGATTACAAAAATGTATTATGAATTTTTTCATTGTAAATGGTTAACCTACGTTAGTTATGTCAACATAACGGGCCATGAACAAAAAATGTGTTTAATGATAATATTGCGTACGGAACGTTCAAACAGTAAAAAAATATTTATATCTTCTACGGGCAGGAAGTCTGAATAAATTCTCGTACTACACAAGATTATGTATTAAATATACAACTCATTTAAATGGGTAGGTAAAAATTAATGAGACAATTATAGTTTAATGTTCTGAATCATATTCAATCAAACATATTTTATAAAACTATAAAAATAAATTGTATTAAGCTTCCAAGTTGAATATTTTCAATTCAGATTCCATAAATAGGTTTTGATATGAAGTTTATATGAAATATTTATTTATTAAACTTCATTAGATAATATAAAAAGCAATTTAATAAATTAACATTTTAATAATTCCGTGTAAAATGTAATATTCATATATTATGTATACATATTTTAAAATATAATTTTTAACAAAAAATCTTTAATCTATTTAGTAAAGGTCTATAATAATATGTATAAAAAATATATGGTTATGAAATTCATTTTTTAGACATTTGAGTGATATTGCAATAATAATATGTTAATAAACCTGGCTGTCAAAACTTTCAACAGCTGATGGCAAAATTGTTTGTACAGCCCTACGGGTGGATGGTATTTATGGGCGATCGAAATGTTGAAACTAAAAGATAAAATTGATTTTGCAAAAAGTGGAATCTTTTTTAAATATATTAGTATGAATAAAATGGAACGGATTGTGTTTATTTTGTTATAAAAAATGCGTCCTATCAAAAAATTAGCATTTTTGGATTGGTTTTATAAATGTTACTTAACTTTAATACTTAATGTATTATGTATATTTTTATAATACATAATAATGTTTATTAAACCTAATCTTTATCTATCTTTTCCAATATTTTGTAAAGAAAAATAATAAATATTATTACATTAATTATCATTATACATTTTTTTAAATGTAATTATATATATTTACAAAGTCTAATGAAATCTTGGGCTTTTCAATGCACAATAAAAGAGCATAATATATAATTTAAAATAATTATTAAATTATAAATATATTTATAGATGACACTAAAGACATTGATAATAATAAAACGTTATAGGTACAACGTATATACAGAATTGTATATTTATCAAAATTATTAAAATATTTCTTTAACAGTTCCATATTTATAATAATAAACGTAGACGCTTATATTTCCCCTACCCCCCCCCCCCTTCACGAAAAAAGTAGTTTTATACAACCACGGAGAGTATTTAAGTTCCATTTTTAAACCAAATGTCTTGATTTAGTAGTATTATGATTACACTTTATACAATTCAGAAGTGAATAAATCTTAAACATTGTAATGAAAATGATAGGTAATATAGAATATTAAGAAATGTAGGTGCTCATCATTTTGAGCTTTCAGTAAAATAATAAAATATTTTTTATTTTTTATCGAAAAATACATGGGGGGTTGATATTTAAATAATTTAACGAGTTGGTGGAATATCATTGGAATTACGTAGTTTATTGTATAGTTAAAGTAGTTCTAATAAATGTGAAAATGAATTTATTAGTTGTACCCACTAGAATATTTTATATATATTTTAAGTTTTATTTTTTTTATTTATAATCTTATAAATTACATTATAATATACTCATAAAATCAATAAAATACATGGGACAATCAAAAAGGTTTTACTTTGTGGAACGAGTTACAAAATACGAATACAACTGTAATATTCGTGTACAAAATATTGTGCTTAAATTTATTTCCTATATACATTTTCAACTAAAAACATGACAAATTAAAATAGCCCATCAAATTAAATTTTTTATTAACTTAGTAATACATCATGACATAGATAATGAAAATAGTCTAAAATATAATATTATGTCCTTACTTATAATTGTATCATTATTTTCGTTAATTTGATACCTGATATTTTCATATAAAATCATGACACTTAAAGATATTTGATATTTTTTTATAATATTTCAAATATATAAAATAAATAACATTTTATTACTAACATACTATTAATTATTATGACTTCAATGTAGCGACCACAGGCCAGTTACTAAATTGGCTATTGTATGACACAATATAATGTCCATTATTCATGTCTGTTCGATTTTTAAAAACCAAAATGATTTTATCAAAAATATATTTGTTTTAATTAAATTGTAATCCATTATTGATAAAATAATTATTTTATTTTTGTAACCAATATTTGTCTATAAGTCAATGTTTACTTCATCAAAATTAATACAAAATATCGATTCAGCTCAAAACAAAAATTACATGGAAATAGTATTTACTTAAAAATCATACAAAAAGTAAGACAATAAATACCTAGATCATGATCAGAAGAAAGTAACAGAAAATTAAAAATTAAATTAAATTTTCAAAAGCAAATTATCTAAATTATAATTGTTTTCGTTGACTCAGTTTACGTATTTGTGACGTTTTATTTTTGTTAAATTATTTATATTTTCGTTACTTTTAAGATAATCTATGACTATTTTATAAATAATATTGATCAAGAATTTATTGAATGGATATTTACTTAAGTTAAATTGTGTTTGAGTAGAAAAGACAAACGGTATAGAAAAAAATATAAAATTAAAATTGCATTAGTACCTATGAAACAAAATATATTAAGTAAGACCCTAAATAATGTACATGGTTGGATTTCTAAAGCGATGACATAACACCAATTTATTAATATTCTTAAAACTAGCAAAGCATATAAAATAATGCACTAGTATTATATTGTAGGTATTGTAAGCTTTATGTCTATGTATACTGCCACATACTTATGCTAAAAGACACTATAATAATTAATAACTTACCAACATAATATCTCATTTAATCGATTATAAGTACCTATAAGATTTACGAATTAATACGGAGATTACGACGGTTAAAAGGTAGGAGTTCAAGACACCCACAAAATGTGTTGTTTCCGCTTTACCAACTCACAGCATATGTGATTTGCGATCAGCAGTTCTAATTTTATATTGAGTCAATAATTAGAGTGAATTGACTTATCATTAAACTCATAGGTATGCACATTTTTGAAAGTTTGTTTTTTTTTGATTTTAAAGCGAGATATGAGATTTAAAATTATGATATTTCTCAAACTCTTATCGCGCTATAAAATTTAACTATCGAAAAAAAACCTGACATGTAATAACAGATTAATGTTCATAAATTGAAGTGTGATAATGGTCAAATTCACTGTAATTTTACAACTAACAACACAACATTGGAACTGTTGAACGAAAATTGTCTATGATATACGTTTGTAAGACTGAGGCTAGACACGCAGGTGTGGCGTCCTCTTAACAATAGTATAATTCAAACAAACACAACACAGATATAGGATATGAAGGAGGTGATAACTGATAAGTGTCGCAATTATTTTGTAGAGCTATGTATGAAGAATAAAAAAAACATAGTTTTAATAATATTGTTGTTATCGGTATTTTGGTCAAGGGTCTTGGATATATTATGTAGTAAGTATAACAATTATAAGTAAGCACCTATAGTACCTACCTACGTCATATAATATAACATAACAACAATATTATATAGACCAAAACATTAGGTATCATCACAAGTTCGTAAAAAAAAATAAACATATCTAAATTAAATAATATTAAGTATATTAACGATAAGTGTATGCGAAGCGTTTATTTTAAAGCTCTCTGATAATACCTCTAAACATTTAAAAATTTAAACCTAGGAACATCTTATTGTTATAATAGATAATATTATTATGCTGATTGCATCATCTTATGTCTGAAAATTAAAAGTCAAAGGTGGGAGTGAAAGCTTTCGAATACAACAAAACACATGCATGATAAAACTATCGTATAGACATGTTCGCTCCGCATACAAGTTACACATAAATTACATAAATATTATTCTTATCACCGCAGAGACATGTAAACGAACGAGTATAGGAACCTGCACCTATCTTACAGATAGAAGATATTTGAAATCGTTCATTAATATACTATCGTGTAAAAATTGTCATTAGAAAAAATTAAGTTTTCTGATGCTCTGCGGTCTGAAAATTATTATACTATACTAATTGTCATCAGACGCATTATATTATCATATTTACCTGTCTAGTTAGGTCCCGTGGCGCGACGACGAAGACGATACTAATATTATGTAATAATATATTAATCGTATGATAAAAGACAAAGAAGGATTTCGAAAATATAAAAATAAATAATGACAAGAAGAATAATAAAGAAATAGGAAAAATTGACGATAATATAATATTACATCGGGTCATAAAATATTGTAATAAATCATTTATTTGATATAATACAATACAACATTATAATAATATTTCAATATCGTCTTCGCGCCCGCGGTGTGTGTGTGTGTGTGTGTGTGGCGTGTGGAGTTGCATTCGGCTCGGCCCCAGTTGCTAGTGGTAGGTGCACGCGCCAGGCGTGCCGGGCGTACACTGTTCGTCGGCCGTCTGCCAGAGCCGACGACGACGACGACGAC
>NW_019100980.1:0-49687 GCF_001856785.1 Myzus persicae | reverse complement strand
GTGTGTGTGTGTGTGTGTGTGTGTGTGTGTGTGTGTGTGTGTGCGCGCTAAACTCTGCTGCCAAAACGGCCGTTTTCGCCCTCCCACCACCTCTCACGCTGTTGCACCCTCTGCAGTCGACGCGACGTCACTTCCGAACCCACTCGTTATACTTACCCCGTTTTCCCATCGTTCGCGTTTTTTTACGCCGTCAAGTTTACGTTCGCCTAATTAAAATCGAAAAGGGGGAGAAAAAATCGGCTGTGTTCTCCTCTCACACAGCCCTTAGGAATGCTTTTCAACCCCCTCCCCCTGCCATTTCAACCCCTCGCAACCATCTCATGCTGATGCTACTGGAAAGACGCGAAACACGTAATACACCACCCGGAAACGATTCGTGTACCTAATAGTTTATATAATATATTAAATACACCACCTGCACCTACATAGTAGGTATGTACCTATAATGCATAAGTATATATATCCACAACAGTCCAAAACAATTTAAAAGCGGGAATAATTACATATTATGTTCATGAGTTTCCATCCCCGCCACAATTCTGGTAAAACAATGCGCATCTCCTTTTGTTTCGTCGAAACCAAGTAAAATCTATAATATTAGTTTTGTCTGGATATTTTGTTTGTGCCGCATTTGAAAAAAGACAGCTTTTTGGTTTTATTTGAGGGATAACCTCACAATAATATATGTACAAGCCAATAGACCAAAATCCCGAAACAACCTCTGGAAAAAATCATTCATAATTAATAATAAATTATTAATTCTTTCAAAAGAATGGAACAAAAATATTATACAAAATATCACCTGGTACAATACCGACATTATAATTTCGACAACTCGATTTTGAACAGATGTCGTTGGCTCAACATTCCTAAGTAGTACCAATACGGCATACTCGATGTGGACCACTATAATAGTAATAATAATAATTGTAAGTTTGTTTTTAAAAATGTATTGAAATTCAAAACATATTTTAATCATTACATTTTCTTATTATTTTGTCAAAATCGTGTCAACGCAGAACTCTTATAGAAACCATTATCGCTGCGTCTTCTTAAAATCTGTACTGTACATACTTATTTTGATTTTTTTTTTCGTGTATAATCATTTTATATACTGCTTGTGCAGCGATTATATTTATAAGTTAAAACTTTTTTATTCGTCCATTAATATTTCGTCGTCGTGTAGTTTGATGCTAGCGCACATTATTTTATACGTGCTCAAAACGAGTTGACTTCGTTATCCATTACACGTAGGTATACCTACAACAGTAAAATATGAATCCTTTATTAACATTTTTTTTCTTGTGTCCTTATTATAAAACTATATACCTAGTAGAATAACACTCGTTACATTATGGTCAAGTAATGATATGTTATTTATGGTAGCGGCGTACGCGATTCGACATTTACTTGTTGATGTTTTGCATTTTTCATTTGATAACAATGCAATATTCTTATGTAAAAAAAATAATGGGTTTTCAGTAATAATATGCTGGGTTAAATATACAAGCAGTATCTATATTTTATATTATACAAGCCCTTGCCTCTTATAGTTTTATTTAAAAATAAATCACAACGCCATAATAATATAATATTATGCGATAACCATTATAACAAACTACTTACCTATAAAGTATTACAGTATAATTTAGGTATACTATAGCAATATATTATGCTCGATATTATAACGTCTTATCATTTCTATAACTCAAGTTTTTATTATATCAACCCTTATTGAAAGATTTTTCAATTCCACGTCTGTACGAACAAACAAGCCATCTTCGAAATCTAATTTTGACAAACTAAATAAAACTAATATGTTATCATAATATAATAATATACGAGATTGTACCTATTCGAACCGAACGACCGTTAGTAAATTAACTTTATTTGTTCATATAATTTTCATCTATATACTGCAGAAATCAGTAGGTACCTAATCAAAATTGAAAACATTTTTTTGATGTTATGTCGCTATAGTTATAATGACTTTAGTTTATAGGAACGTTTTGATATCGGTCCAACAAAAAGTAATTACATTGCGTATAGTTTTACATGCATCTAAGCTCTAAACTATATTACGTAATATTGCAGTATATAATATTTTATGTTATGAATTTTTGTAAGACTTTTTTGTATTTGATATGATTACACCCTGTACCGCAGTACATACTACACTACTGCAGTATAAAATATAATATAGGGGTGCCGATTGAGAGCAGACCGGCTCTTTATTTTTGTTCCTGATTCATCGATCTGTCGATAATTTATTCACTGATGTGCTTTTGTGTTAAATGCATAAACTTGCAGAAGAACCAAAACCTTAATGCATTAAACTTCTACATTAAATAATGGAGTATATTTTCGTATTAAGACTATATAGTACACTATAATACAACATATTATCGTTATATTTAATTCCTTTAGTGTGATGCAAATGATGCAATATAAATTATACAAATCACGAGTTATAAAAAAATTAAAAGGATGATATTATCCTATGCAGTGAGTCAAAATATTGAACTAGTAAATCTGTACTTCAATTTTGAGTACAGTTTGGATTACTAAAAACAGACGAGATATTTTTGAATTGCTATTTACTAATTAAATTATTTTCTATTTAAACTTCTCAGTTTATCACGATTTACTGAACAAATACAGTGCATTAAAAAAATTATCGATAAATTAAAATATGTGGACAATTCATAACATAAACTATGTCTAGTTTGCGAATCAGAAATAAAAGACTGAACGATATTGTGTAATGAATTATTTTATAAATCTGGAATTTTTCCGACCTACTGAACAAAGCATATTTAGCTGGTGTCGATTAAAATCACAAATATTAATATAAATTAAAAATGTAGTTATGATAGTGGAGGTCTCTGATAACAATCTTATTAAATCGTTAATTATTTTAAAGCTTCATACTTTGATAATACTACATACTATAATTACATACTGTAATATTTATTTATATGTTCTATTAATAACCGTTTCAGTTCGATTTTTTTACGAATTAACATGGTCGCAACACGAATAACATTTATAGGAGTGTTGGGTGCTAGGACATTATACACTTAGGTGGAACATGGCGGATGCACTCATTTTTTTCAAATTCTTAATAGTAATAAAATAATGTTTATTCAAATATTAAATAATTTAAATGTTTTCATCAATTCTATAGAAAATATAATATATATAAAATTATAGATGCATCCAAGAAACATTTATAATATAGGTAAGTAAAAAAGTTGTTTTTAAAAATAACTAAATATAATTATAAAAACGGGTTTAATATTATAAAGGTGCTAGTGCTAGTAGAGCTCAAACATTATGGGTGCTACAATTATGTAATTCTCACAGAGTTCTATACTCCCAGTGCCTAGATACCATTTATCAATAAAATCAGTGGTGGGCACCATTCGGGGGTCACGTCATTTTAATAGGGGTCGTTTACAGTTTAACGTTAATTTAATATTATAGGTATAAGGTACAAAAAATTATTTTGTACCATCGTCTGTCGATAATCGTGTAATCGAAATACTATGCACTAACGGTTGTATCATATCTTAATTTTTCCACTTACAAATTCTTTTGAATCTATTCAAATTATTATTAATACCTACATATAATATTTATATTTTGGAATACATTTTATAATAAACAAACACTGAATTTCCTAAAATTAAAGATTTATTTTACACGGACATAATACTACTCTATAATACATACAATACTTATTACTTACGTGATGTTGATATAGTAAGTGATATCACCTCAACAAAATAAATAAATTTGGGGTAGTGAATCTAATAAGTTGGCGAGTTATTTAATTAAATAACTACAATAATATCGCTGGTAATTGGTAAATTCGAAAGAAGGAAAAATGATGACCTATATAGATTGTATGGAAAACCCAATATTTTAATGTACCTAAAAGTTAAAAAAAATGAAATGGTTTGGACATGCATGGACTATGGAGCCACGTATTAGGCCAATAACGAAATCACAAAAAGTACTAACTGAAACCATACATAAGAAAAAACCAATGGAAATAGGTAGACCACGTACAAGATGGAAAGACATTGTAGAGAAAGATATCAAAACGATGGAAAGAAATGTGTCAGTTTATCTGGCATTTAATAGCTAGGAGAAATGGTAAAAATGACTCATGGCAGCTCAGATCCTACAGGGGCCGTTAAGCTATAAGAAGCAAAAAAAGAATTGGTAAATGTATTTTAATAAAAACACTCATAAATGTTTAAGTGGTTATAATTATTGAGTAAATGTAACTATTTGAAAATAAGCCGAATATCAGTGCACAAAAAAGCCAAACTATTTTGTAAAGTAGTTTTGTCGTGTCTAATAAATGCTTACATTAATATTAGGTGAACATGCCTAGTCATTAATTACTCATTATATCATATATATAATTATTATGTCATATATATTATTCATTTTTGAATAATAGCATTAAAAAAACAAAATGTATATTGTCAAAAACTAGTTTTTTGTACAAATTCCCATTTTTCCACAAATGTTTTTTTGTTTTTCCTGATTATTTTGAACTATTACTTAAAGTTATTTTTCCAGGTACTGAGTATTTTTTTTTTACTTTTACCACTCGGTACTAGAGCTGATTTACTACAAAAAACCACACTTAAATAAGTTCAAAAATAGTAAAATATTTATTTGATTGTATAGGTATATCATGAAATAAAAATAGTAATATGTCTTACCCAATTTTATTTGATAACTGCTCTTATCGAAACATTCATACCATTTTCAGCTATTCCATGCACGGTGTTGGTGAGTTGCGGCCTGATCCCTAAATTAAGAACGAGTTGCGGCCCGTGCTTATGAAGCAGACGTACGAGTTGCGGCAACATTTTATTTATCACTTCATATCAGCCTATCAGCGTTACCCAGAATACACCATGAGGAGGTTGGCGATTCGTCTACTTAAAGGCTTAAAATTTGTTTTTTTTATTTTTTATTATTATGTATGTCAAAATGTCAAAATGTATGGTAATATATGGTAAAATAAAGTTTTTACATTATTGGTTGGGCAAAAAATTAAAACTTTATGTTTTAACGAAATCAAAAGCTCTACTTCTTTTTCTTCTAGCTTTGTCATCTGTTGTCTTATAATTTATAAATGCTTCTTTTTCACATATTTTCTTCGTTTTTATTCCATTGCTTCTACATTTGATATACGTCTCTGATTGAATTTCTACTAACACATCAATAAAATAAAATTATAGATGTTAGTATGACTAGAGTAGAAAGATGAATTTAGTTGTGAATAAAAACTTTCACAGCCGTTAGTGGTACGGTTACAGCTAGCAGAAAACTGTGGCCAAATATTTGGGGGAAACGTGGAGTCCGGGGATATATAGTTTTCGAAAACATAGTCGGTAAATT
Source organism: Myzus persicae (assembly GCF_001856785.1). Classification (NCBI taxonomy): domain Eukaryota; kingdom Metazoa; phylum Arthropoda; class Insecta; order Hemiptera; family Aphididae; genus Myzus; species Myzus persicae. Next base: position 44,260 of record NW_019100980.1, on the reverse strand, counting down.
GTACAACCCGGTCATCTAAAGCGGGCAGTATTGCTAAAAAGTAATCCGTGAAACAATCAATGACGTTGTCAGCTTCCAAAAATGGCAGACCAAAAAAAATTTTTAAATAATAACTTTCATTTGTATTTGTGTTATACATTTTCGTGAGTCCTAAACTTTGAATTTTCCTCCACCAACTCATACTGCGGATACTGCTGGCACAAAATAAATAAATTTTCCGGGCCGCAATTAACTTAGTGACAAAATATGACCGGGCCGCAATTCACCGGTCTCCAAATCCGTTAATGACACGTCGGGCCGCAATACACCTATAGCCTCCATGCATAACAACCTACCTTTAAAATGTATTATTTGATCAGAATTCTATCAGGGTAAAGAAAAGCCTAGTCCAATTGTTTTTAAATATTAATGTCATAATAAAACCCTGGCTGCTTAAACGTGTCCTCTAAACCCATCAATTTTTATTTTTTTTAACATCACTTCAAAAAGGGTTCTCATAGATAATTGTTAATTAATTGTTGGTTTTGGATGAAAACTGCCTGTTCTCCAAAATTTGAAAAATCCTGTTTGGCTTTTGGGTCAAGTGAGGTTATCGGGTAAGTTGAAAAATAATTAAGACCCAGACGAGTACGGAGTACGGCTTTTGCAATAAGACCCAGGTTACCCAAATTCAGCCACATAAAAATGTATCTAATTTAACGTATACATAACATTATCACAAATCCTAAATGTTTGAATTAATATTTCACACTATAAATATTACAATAAAATATATAATTCACGATTACATTATCTTTCTAGTTTAAGTGTACTTCATACTTCTTGAGTATCTCTAAAATAAAGTAATTTACTTACCTACATTTCTTCAAATATTTAATAATAACACATCTGTTAAACTCTATTCATCCATACTTGCCTATAAACAGTTTATTAGACGGCACATCTACGAACAGCTTCCTAAACGAAGTGGAACTCACAAGTTATATTGTTAGAGCAACTTGTAACAAATTATAAATAGTTTTATTTTTTTATAGAATAGCTATATAAAAATATAAAATCTACATAAGAAACAAGCAGTTTTTAAAATTGTTTTTGCTGGTTGATTGGAGGTGCTGAATTAGATCCTGGTGCACTGAAACAACACTCCTACACTCCTCCCGTTTTGTTGTGTTAATGAACTTGCTTTATAGGTATGTACCAATGGTTTGCTTATCAATTTAAGTGTCTACACTATTAATTTCGAAAAGTTTCCACTTAAATGAAACTATTTTCACATAAATTAAGAAATTTCAAAAGAAAATTTTGGAAAAATATTAATATATTTTAGATTCTTTTTTTTATTATTACTATTTTTTTTTTATGCATTTGTATGTGATACCTAAATAATACTTCGATTTTCAACTTCAGAATCTTTTCCGGTCGAAAAGCAAATCTAGATAATGCATTAGGGAGGCAAAAATTTAAAATTCCTAACAGTTTTCCAAAGCACCGGGAAAACAAAAAAAAATTAAAGAAAAACGGGAATTTATACTCAAAATTGATTTTTGTTTTTGGTGTAACTCTAATTATTATGAGATGATAATTCATTGAAAGTTTCTATTTATGTCCATCTAAGCTTTGAAAATTGAATACAACATTCCCCTTAAATTTTCCGGAAAGTCAAATTAATTTTTTATGAGTGTTTGAAGTTAAACATTAGGATTAGATATTCAGTGATTATAAGTTTTTACTCAACAATAAATTGAAAAAAATCGTTGTAAGTGAATTTGTTAAACTATGAGTGAATTTCTTGTTATTCAAAAACTTATAGTTCTTAGTATTTGAAATTGTAATTAAATATTATGTTTTTCATTCTATATACATAATAACATTTTCAAAATATTTTGACACGTTTTAATAGACATTTGAAATTTGGAATTTATTTAGTTCTTTATTCTATAAATGTCAAGAACATTGTTTTCGTTTAGTCGAAATGGTTGAAAATTCAATACAAGGTTCCTCGTAAGTTGTAATAGTAGCAGTTGAGAAATATTAGAGATCCATAGGCACGATGATTTTCACAAGTACTTTAAGTTCGAATTTTGAAAAAATTTATCAAAATCTGATACATTTTCAAATTATTTCGTGGTTGAAAACTATAAAATATTCAATAGCTTAGGTATAGCTTAGAATTTAAAATTTAAAACAACGATAATTATTTCTATTGAAATCTAGAAATACTGCCAGTCTTTTGGTAGTATTCCTACAACTGCATTCAGACTACTTTAAAAATATACTACACAAAAGTACTCTACAAACATTTTATTTTTTTTTTAAGTATTTTTTTCCTATCAAAAAATACTTTTTATTTACAATAATAATTGTTTTTCTATACATTTGTACAATGCTATAAGCTTTTTAAAATTGTAAATCACGTCTCAACGACTATTAAATTATACATATAGTACTTAGAATTATTAATTTACATAATAGCGATAATTTTTATTTTTTCAAAGAAAAATATCATCGATTTAATACTAAAAAAACAAATTAGTTGCAAAGGAAACGTAAAAAATTAAAAGTAATTTTTCAAAAAAGTGAAAAAAAACCAACACAATGAGAATTTTTAGGCAAATAACATTTTTGACAAAATCGATTTTTTTCAGCTTTAGATACTAAAAAAAAAAAGCTTTATATGTAGGTATACATGAAATGTTCACTGAATGTTAATATTGGCATTTTCTATACGCCATTAAATGTTCAAAATATTTTGATTCTTTTTGAGTAATGGATAGCTATCAGAATTTTTTTGATTTTTATAATTGTTTTTTAATTATTATCAATAAAAAATGTTTGCTACGCAAAAACTTTGCAAATAAAATACAAGGTTCCGTATACGTTTTATAATATTGAAATTCAAAAAAAAAAGTTGAGAGTAAATCCTTAATAATTGTTTATGATTGTCTGAAGTTAAACGGAATTCGTCAAAGTCACCAAAATCTACAAATTACTTTTTAGTTAAAAATTAATAAAATATTTTCTTTGCATAGCTTACGTTATATAAGCTTTCAGGTTCCTCATGAGTTGATTTATCTTCGACAAAAAAAAGTTTACCGGAGAAAAACATTTTTAGTATTTTAATTTAAAAATGTTACTATATTGGATATTCGCCTTTTTTTTTTATTAAAATTTTGTAGTTTACAATTAATCTCGACAGTTAAGTGTACATGCTATAGTAATTATGTAAGCAACCCAGAATTAAGAAGGAACGAAATTGCGGCGGTAACGGCAGTAACAGACTGAGAGGAAAGTATATGGCGAGCATCGGGTGTGATGTTGAGAGAGTGAAGGAGAGAAAAGAAGCGCAACGCTCTGCCGACAAGAAGGGGCAGTCAAACAAGATGTGATTAAAATCACATATTCGCTTTTAAATTAAAGAATTCTAATCAATCAATTTTTGATATTCTGGTCTTATTAAAAAATTAAAAACCATATTCACTAAAAATTTCTACCAAAATATGTTTACATCAAAATTGTTTATATAATATATGATAACATTTTCAAAGTAGTTTGATACTTTTTGAGTAATTTATAACGGTGAAAATTGTTTTATTTTAATTAATTAATTTTTAATTATGTCAATGAAAATATTTTCATTGGGTCAAAAAACTTGAACATTCATGCAGTTTAAAAGTATTAAATCTAGTAAATCTAATGTTTCCAAGTTATACTAAGTTGGTTGGTTCTACTAAATCCAAATCACGGTGGATTAGATATTATAATGTTCCATCGCTTGTACTGTGGTTTTTGATATAACTAGTTGTAACCCGTCATCGCAGGACAGACAATGATCAATGTATACAAAATATGGAGTTATATTGGTATATATCGGGTTTTGGTGCATCTGAGTTCAGATCTTATAGCTCTTGGTATACTTCCGAACGTGGTTAAAACTATCGAACTACTATCTAAACTTTTCTGATAACTCTAAGAACAATCTCTCAAATTTTCGTTAAAATCGGTAGTGTTGGTTAGCCTAAAGGCAACAAACATATTATAGTAGAATCATTTTATAAATAAGCTCTAATATTAATTGTTTTTAGATATAATTTGTTTATTAGAGGCATTTTGCCTTAAATACTTTTACCGCATCTGAACAAGTAAACAATTGCAACCATTTGGCATTTATATAAAAAAAAATTTCCAATTTTCATCGCAAATCTCAAAATGCTTTTTGAGTACCTCTTAAAAATTCAAATTTTGGAAATCCCTTCTTATCATCTATAGATCATTATAAAAACCACTATTCCAAATGTCCAAATAGTTTTTGATGTAGCGATGGGTGAGTTAGTAATAATTGGCATTATATATGTTACAGTTAAAGAATTGAATCAGTTAGTTTATGAAATAACTAGGTATAATTATGTATGTATTATATCAACTAGTTATTTTATACATTCTCTGGTAACACTTAGTTAATGTGTCAAATTGTAAATAACAAAATATCATGATAAATAAATATAACATATTAAATCAGATAAGATTGACGTCCTACTATTTTTTATTTATTTGATGCCTACCTATACATTACAATTACTGGAGTGTTATTACAACTATACTCTCGATCCTAGTTCACAGTATGTTCAGAAAATTTGTTAGCTGTAGAAGCTGTTCCAAATAAAAGTATTACATTTCTGCGGTAACTACGCAGTCACTGGGAACTGGTCAGGGTTTTTTAAGGTGCACTTGTACCAACAAATGTGGCACAAAGCGATGTGTTTGTAGAAAAAAAGAGGTATTGTGCAACTGTAAGTGCCATAATAGCCTTATATGAACAAATAAATAAATAATATAACTATAATTAATTCAGTAAAATAAAATATTTTAGTATATATTTTAAATTTTAATGTATTTTATGCTTTAATGGATATCAAACTGAAATTGTATAGAATAACTAGATATTCTATGAAATAACTAGTTAAAGTACAATTATTTTCATGTATTATTTCATACTTTAAATAACATTTGTAGGTAATTCATGAACTACCTAGTTATTTCATAAAACAACGGAATTCAACACTTTAGCTGTACCTAACATATATATATTATACAGATTATAAATAACATTTGTTTCATATAGATATAGGTATGAACACAATTATTTGAATAACACAAAGTGTATTATAAACATTTGGCTTTATGAGTATCAGAAAAAAAGTTTACTTAATGAGAATTTAAAATCAATTAATTTATAAGTATAACAACATAGTACTATCGTGAAAACAATTCAACTCGTTATGTAACTTAACATTTAATTTTGTTGATTTCACAGTTTTGTTTTTGCCTATATATTATAATATTATTATGTAAGCAAGTGTACTAGCAATACTAAAAAAAAATAAATCATAATCAGACCAAATTGTTTATCCACTCACAATTAATATTTGATGCTTAGGTTTACTCATTAAATTTCCCAAGTCATTACAATATTGTTCTACTAAATATGTACTTTTGCCAACCTGTTGATTGTAGGTATCTTTTTCTTCTTGAAGTTAGTCATTGGTCGAGTTATATTTTTTAGGGAGGTAATGATAATATGGTTATTGTGATTAGCTAATAGCTTATTACTATCATAAATATTGTAAAAAAAAGCTTGAGAGTTAAAATTTTAAAACCAAGAATCCTAAGCACTACCGGGGTCACCTGTGGTCTATCCAATGTGAATTAATAGAAAACCCATTATTAATTATGGAAATTACGATAATGCTAGGAAATATTTTAGACTCTGGTCTGATGCCAATGAAGCAAATGAACTATTTGTTTTCAATACATTTTCTTGGGACATGTTAAAACAAGTTATAGTTAGTTATTTCTTGCTCCAATATACGTAAGAAATATATAATATGGTAGGTTCCTATCTAGATAACTAAACGAATGAAAGCAAAATTTTATCTTTCTTCAATATTTCAACTTTAAGATAAAAAGCTCAGCTAAAAATAATTTATTTAATAAATTGTTTTGATGTACTTAACTATATACCTTTTTAAATTAACAAAAAAATCCACTGTGGCTAGACGTTCTGCATATACATCAGTGGCGTATATACGAATTATTTTCACTATGGGCCAATTTATTAATTATCACTAGTCAAGCAGCATAGCCATAATTATAGGTACATTTTTAAGGGAGCAGCTGCGTGGTTATATAATTAATGATTATGACATATTATACAGTACAAATAAAAATTGCGCAATTAAATTTTATAATTATTATGTAAAATTAATTTTTTGTTTCTTTTTTTAAAAATATTGGCAGTGTCGTTTATATATTTTAAGGTTATCTTACTATGAATTTAACATCAAAGTCAATAAGTCATTAAAGCAAGTCCCGTGAATATAACATTTCCTTGTTGATTCCTCAAAAATGACTTTGATCAACCGGCTAACTTAATCATGGTGAAAAACTGTAAACAGTGTAAATATACATGCAATGCTTTAATCGAACCTGCAATTTCACTATGGGCTCTGGCCAAGGGGGCCTCCCCCCTATATACGCCACTGATATACATAATTAATAATAAATTGTATTAATTATGAATAAGTATATTATAAAAGTATATTATAAATAGTAGTGTAATTCATTTATGTTTGTAATTATCTACCTACTGAAAATGTATTTATTTTTATTGTGAATCATCTGTATTGATACTGGACACTAATATCAAATAATTACAAGGGTTACTGTTCAAAATACATTACTGTTTTAATTTGTTACTAAACTAGTACCTTCAAGTATTTAATCAGCATGTTCTCAATAAGCGTCAAGCTTTAAACTTTACCACTTTAGTATATTATTCAACATTTTACATATAATATAATCAATGCCATCTACTGGAGTATTTATACAACACTTAAAGTTTAAGTAGAGTAATACGTAATGTTCAATAATGTCAGAACTATATAATTTATATTTTATAATTATAAAATTACTTCACTTAATTTTCGGTATTTCATGACTACCTTCTGGTGAAGTAGGTGGACGATTATTTTGTTGAAGATCTGATGTCAATTCAGGCTTTACCAGAAAAATTGGTTGAATTTTCTGACTATTTAGTTGACACATATATATTTCCTCAAGTTCGACTTTTCCACCTTCACTGTGGGCTATGAATTCAGTTGATTGAAAAAGGACTATAAACAAATGTGAATCATTTCATTCGTCATTTTATAGGAACTTTGTGGTCGTGCCCCGTACCGCCTAATAAATTAAGCATAGCCTCCACGTGTAGTTGTGTCACTATTTGGCACGAGATGACTTGTAGTTCGTAGGGTTTTGAGTCTAAAAATACGGGGAGGGTGTCACTCGATGCGATATGGTCTCCCCTACGTATAGCCCAAGTTATGTGGTGTGTGAAGTTACTCAGGACTTTAAAAATTAAAAATACTGTGGTGAAGTTGTCCTGAAGGTTTATGATGTAATGTCGTGTTTTGATTGGTGGTCTTGAAAAGGATCGTTTTGTAGGGGACGTTGATTGTACCGTTACAACATAATACATAATATTATATCTAATTTTTACTTTTTTTTTTTTTTGACAAATAATCACATTGAATGCTACATAATTATAATGTTCATAATTTTAATGATAATTGTATTCGTATTATTTTGTTGGTAATTATCACAAAATAAAATATTAGGTATGTATAATTCTAAACATATGTTTTTTTTTTATCATTTTATACTATTTTACTTTATCTTACTTTTATTATTTGTATATTTACCTCCCCTATTTTACGGGCTATATAATATTGTAATCATCTATTTATATTAACATGTGAGTTCAACTTGTACATTCAGTTACGGGCAACTGATACATTTTGTTGAGGGTAACTGGTACATTTTTAAAATCCCGATAACAGCCGTAGGAGGCAACTGTGCTACACCTCTCTTTACTAGTTGTAGGTAGTAGGTTGGTACGTGAATTAATAGTTATAATTTAAATAGAAGATTATAGTTAAAATGAATACTGTAATCAGTTATAACTGATCATTTTAAGGTTAGCATTATCAAATCACTACAATCGTATTATAATAATTATTATGACGCATTATGAATACGGAATAAATTAAATCATAGTCTAGTGCACTTTCAAAAAATGGTGCTCTCCAGTTAGAAGCTTTTGGTTTAAAAAGTTCCAAATAATTATTTATTTATCTGTGTATTTAATCATAATCCTTTTTACTAAGTTTAAATAAAGTTCTTAAAATGGAGAAAATTGTAAACTTTTCAGTTTTGATAGTATCATCATTTGAAAAAGCTTTTAAGTCCGTTAAGAGTTAATTTTTGTAGAACTTAACGGGAGTTAAATAAGTTTTTTTTGAAGGTAGTTTGGAGACATACAAGAAAGTTTTACTTAATTCCTTAAAGATTGATAATTTATAGTTTGAGATTGCCAAGTGCGTTAAATAAATAAATAAATTCATTTTTTCTATTTTTTAGGTGACTTCTAAAAGTACTCTTATTTCTGAAACTATAATCAGGGGTTTAGTTTATATAAGCTAAGCGTAATTTAAGACAGCTTATATTTTTTTAGGCTCAACAGATCTTTACAGAGCAAATCTTATCAGATTTCAGAGCTTATAAGTAATATCATAATATTATGTGTGTTATCTACTCAAATACTAAAGAAAGTAAATAAAAAAATATTTAGTATCACCTGTTGGATTATATTATAATTTAAGTACTTGGACTGGAAGTTTAAATTTGTATTTAGAAATTAAACCATGGAGATCAAAACTAATTTTATTATCATTAAATAAAATCAATTTGAAACAATCAAATTAATTTTGTTTTTAATATTGTGTTAATGTATTATTATTTGTTGTTTGTTATTATTTATTATTTATACAAGGCATCCACATAAGGGTTAAGGTCTTGGCGTGGGGTACAAGGGCCCGGCAATTTTAGGTGTCCGTTGAAATTGATTTGTAATATTTGAACTTTTGAACTTTTATAGGAAAACTTATTTTTTATTAAATTATAGTTTATGTTGTAAATGTTTAGTAAATATATTAGTATATATATATTACCTATGAACTTACTAATTATACTATACTTATATAATACAAAAGGGTGTTGTTTAGTCATTATATTCAATTTATAAATGCCTACCTGTTATCGGTTTTGACATATGATTTTGAGAGAAGATCTGCAGCTACCATGTTAAATCTAATGACTTGTAAATTATTTATATACTTTTGTTTTTTTATCCCTTTTTTTAATTAGTAAAAAACAACATTTCAGTTATCTCGTATAGTCCTGTTCAAAACTTCCAATTATTAGAATGACAATAATATTTTATACTAAGTCATTATTAGATCAATTACAACTTCCGCAGATTCCTGTCCAATCTATATTTATGAAATTCAACTATGCGAATGTTTGCATAAACTATAAACCAATACTATTTATATCTCAAAATCTCTTATAATCCATTGGAACGTTTTTAGAGGGGGACTATCCTGAATTTTTGGGGGCTCAGCATTTTAGGGATAAGAAAAATGAAAGTCTACCTAGTGCAAAAATGAGTGTTGAAAAATATATTATCAGTGATGGTTGTGGAAATATTTTTTGGTGAGGCAACATATTGATTACAATATTGGAATTTTTCATCGATTATTAAGATATTGTTGTGCAAGTGATAACCATTTTTTTTAATTTTTAGAAGTCTTATGTATTTTTCCGTCAAGTTATAACAGACTACTGAGTAAAGTAAAATAACCTAAGTACTTTTGCAAACTACAAATGTTTGTTCTGTAGAATTTTATACTAATGGCTCAAAGCTTTTACAAATACTGTTAGTTCCCTAGTCCATAAAAACAAATTTGTGCTTAAATAATATCGTGAAAATAAAATAAAACAAGTAAAATGCTTCAATCTTCTTTAGCTAAATTTTTGACACACATTCTGTCCGTATTTCATTTTAACTAAATAAGAATTGACGATCGATTAAATTATGTTTGTTAGAAACAATGAATTAATCAATATTTCATGCTAATTAAATATAAATGTGAAAAATATTCGTTTATGAATCATCAAATATGTTTTATTTTATTTTAGAATTTAATGTTTATACTTTATACAAAGGTAAATTTCAAATAGAAGGCAAGTAAAATGCATTCTAAAAATAATAGTATTAGTGATAGCAATTATAAATGATAATACATATTATTAAATTAATCGTGAAAATATAACACAAATATAAATTAGTGTAGATTTAAGTTTTAAAGAATGGAAATTAGAGTTAATCCTGACATAGACCTACATGATAACTACTTTGATTTCCGCAATCTTTTATATTTATCAGTTTGTGAGTTGGATCCATCATAATCTTTGTCATTTGACTGGGAAGGTTAAACTAGTTGTTCAATTCGTTTAGTGGATAATCAAGTGCCACTTTGAAGTGCATCGTTATCGCATCCAAAGTTTTGTTGATTTCTTAATTTATAAATGCATGGATTATGATTATATAAGTAAAGCTATGAATTTAATGGATTAATACAACGATTACATTCTGAATTTATTCGGAATAATAACCTTTAATGTAATATTTTTAATAATTTGAATAATTAAATTTTATAAATAACACCGTTTTAAATAAGAAATTTAATTTTGCATATTATACAGGTCATATTTATTATTTCATGCATAAGGTTAGGTTAGGTATACAGACTCTAACATAACAAAAATATTTTTTTTTTTTACAATGTAGGTATTTTGTATGTTTTTCACACTTATTTTAAATTTTAGACTTCAGTGAATATTTACCTCTTTTTAAGTTTGTACCTCCATGATTTTCGCTTTTTAGTTAATTAAATTCACGGTTCTGACTTTGAGTTACAATAAGTTACAACCATTACATGACCTGCACTTACATGACATTTTATTTTAGATTCTGAGAATTTTACATCATAAACGATTCATTTAATGGTACATAATTTTTTAATTTTTAATTTTTGTTTTATTGAGGTCTGTCTTAAATTTTGATTTTTAACTTTGAAGCTGGTTACAGATACTGATAGTACTTAATAAACCGACTAAAAAATAATTAACATTATTAACTACTAGAAACCAAATTGTTGAATAAAATAATAATATCACGATTTATGAATATTTTTTTTCATATTCCGTTAATGATACTAAAAATGTCGATCTATAATTTTAAACATAACTACTCGATGATATAAATTGTTTATAATCTATACGTGACCAAGTACAGGTGCAATATGTGTTTTACATTTAAACCGTTCAAAGTAATTTAATTGAATAATTGTTAAAGTTGAAAAACAATTACCTTGTGTTAATACATTTTAGGTAGGCACTTAAATATTTTGATTAGAAAAAATTATGTCTTAACCAACTTCCGACGTGTTTAGTTATAAACGTAACGCCAATGTACATAAATTTAATCAAGTGTGTACGCATAAAAAAATGTTATGCACATAAAATTTAATTAAATACTCTAGACGTAGATATAGTATAAAAAAAAACATATTTAAAGAGTGTCGGATGAAACTGTTTTGTCATTGGAGATTTCAATTACCTATCCAAGCTCCGAACATCAAAATATCAGGTTAGAACTTATAATATATTATTTTAATTTAGGTTGGTACATACTTAATACTTCTATTTTTGAATCAAAAGAACGACCATATAAATATTGTAAAAATGAAAATTAGATCATAAGGTGTACCAAATTAATATAATGTTTCGTGATGTGTATAAAAATAATTATCTTAGGATTTTAAAATTTCATGAGATGTTCACAAAATATTTAATTTCTATGAAAAATAAAAAAATGTTTATCATAACTTTAAATTTATACTCATCAAGATACACATTTTTAAACGTTTGTTTATTGTATGAAACACAGAAAATAATGTGTAACATATTTATTAGGTACGTAATAATACCTATAATGGAGTACTTACAGTTGCCGAACAAATCTATACTATAAAAATTTAAACGTTGCTTTTTAACTCTTAACTAACTAATAAGAATAATGTATTTTAAAACTCGTACAAAAAAATGTTGATTTTTTTTATCTACAACTCTTAATATTGTACATTATTTCATAATTATTTAAGACTATAATATATTTATAAATTATTGTTGAGTAAAGTGACATAACTTTATGAGTTTATTATTTTATAAAATATAAATAATAACCAATGAGAACACAACAATATTTTTGTTGAAAAATGTCATGTGAAATATTTCAAAATAACAGCCTTATTTATTTATATCACGGACCAATTAAACATAATATAAAAAAATGTAGTATAGTTATTATTAGTTTCACGAAAATAACGATTTCTTTATGGGTATTATACCTACATTGATAGATATCATAATCTGAATGCAATACATATGTATAAGATTTTTTGCAAATGTATACTTTTTGAGTTAAAATTAAAGTAATGCATTGCTCTTATTATTATTAATCTTAATCAAAATTGAAAGTTATTTTAGTAAAAGCCTAAAAGTTCAACTAAAATTACAGTGTATTTACAATGTGTTATAGACAAAATGTTTGCAGTGCAAGTATTGGTCGTTCTATCGGCGATGATTATTATTAATCGGGCTGCAGTAATGGACCACGAGGAGCTAATAACAAAGATTCCTGTAGTTGATAAAATCGAACGGGAAAAGTTGCACAACAAAGCACATAATAATCCAAATTATGATTCTGAAACTGTAAATTCACATGATTCTTCTACAACATATTCATATGAAGATATCATAGATCCGAGAAAAATGCCTGTAGAATTTAGTTCATTATTCGGTAAATTTCTTGGGCAAACTATTCCAGTAATTATGAAAACAGTAGACGATATTATTGGAGCTGAACGATCAAAACAATTATGAATTTATTACAATTAAAAATATAATACGTAATAAAATCATTAAGTTAAACTGTTATTATTCTTTCCATTAAATGAATTGTTTGGTGGAGCTAGTTGGGATCTTCTTCGTGGGTTACTCTTCCAATCTATATAGTATAAACATTTTTCCTATTTCCACTCCTCAAATAAAAATATGTTTTTTAAATCTAAAAGCCAGAGATTTCTGTACTATATTAGATAAAAAAAACTCCTTATTATTTATATATTATTATCAGTAAATCAGTTTGCCGCCTTTTGGTCGGTTGCTAAAACATTTCTTTCACGGTAAAAATTTTTTTTAATACTATTCGGTCTTATTTTTTTTGACTATTTATAGCGGTACTTTATTTTTTTTCTAAAAATCGGCTCATCATTGACTACGATGCAACATGATACTATTTACGTATGTATCTAAATATAAGCTAATATAATAAGTTATTAATAATATTGTTACAAGTCTGTTTGGAACACTATAGATGACGGCCAATACATATTTTGTTTTCGTAATTTAAATTTTAAACATGGCTTACTTTAATTTCTCCTTAAATCATTTCTGTTATGGTGTATTAGTGTAGTGTATACAAATTGAATACTTATTAAAATATTATATCATGATTCAATAATCATTTATGTACAAACGTTTATCGAGTACAGAATTTAAGGAACATGGGTAAGTATAAGTCAAAATTACACATTGTTTTGAGAATTGAATGAAAAAAAACATAATACCTTCATACGCGAAAGAAGATAATAACTAATGATAAATGGATGTAAAAATAAATAAAAAAAATTGTATTGAAATATTTCATGAAAAATTTAAAATTTAATATTTCATGAAATTTTTAAACACTAGACTGATAATGTTCTACATAGGTGAATTTGGATAAAGATTGTAATTTATAATATTTCTACCTTATACATTAATAAATACACAATGTGACGCAACGCCAATGATGACTATATAAGTGTGGAATTAGTATAAACGCTATCGAATAAATATAAAATATTTTATATTCCATAATCGCAAATAACATTTAGATATTAAACTACTGAAACCCATATCCTCCAAAGCACGAACCGCTAAAAAAAAATAACGCCTCATATATTTAAAAATAATATCATCGACAACAGAACAATATTTCAGACATAAATCAAACCAGATTTATCAAAAATCTGCAATTACTTCAAACGATAAGTACATCACAATGCAAGCATACTGTACATGCGCAAATGCGCGAGTTTGAAAAACAACCAATGCTGCAAAGTACAATGCTCATTGAATTTGTTTACTACCACCTATAATTCTTTCAAACTCCATTATGTATCAATACCAGATCAATCAATCAAATATCTCAGAAAAGGTATCATTTAGACTTTATCGCTACCACAGCCTGAAGTAGATATAGGGAATATAAGTATATTCATAATACGATAGTGTTGAGTTATGTCCAGGTGTTCCGATTAGGAGCATTCGCGGTCCGCTCCTGAAGCACTCATATCTTGGATATACTAGTATATCATATTTCGTTAAAAATCAACAAGAAAGGCTAACAGCCGAATAAAAATATTTGTATTAGTATATTGTCCTTTTCCCATTGTCCAGAAGCTGAGGTACATTCATTTAACATTAATATAAATCATCGAGACTCAGGTCACGTAGTATCAAGTACTTTCAATTGTAGAAGTAATTAATATATAAATAATTAGAGTTTGCAATAATATCGCGCATCAAACCACGATCAACCATACAAGCTGCTAAGAATGTCTTCGACAAAGAACATGGTCTTGCTACTGTTAAGGTAAGTGATATCAATTATATGGCTACTCCGGTCAAGACATATTTATAAATATTCTGCAAGGTTACAACATTATTTAGTAGTAAAGTAAGAATTGCATAAACACATACACATCGTGAAATCTATCCATCTCTTATTTACTTCCTTTCCCCTTTTGTATACCACCACCTTATTTCTATTCTACTAAAAATTGGTACCCAACTTCGTAGCCCATCTCTTATTTTTATTCTACTACAAAATGGCCCCCAATGTGAGGCTTCTTCCTCTTTCATTATTTTTATTCTACTACAAGATAGATTGCCCTTTAATAGTCCTGTTTTTGCAGGAAATTGTCAGAGGTTGAAATCATAATGTGTAAAAATGATCTGTGTAGCTTATATACATTTCGATGTTTATTGAAAAAGTTAATATATAATAAAATAGCACTATACTGAGGAGTTTGGTTAATATCAATTACGAACACGTTATTAATACCTACATTAAAAAAATGGTGAAACATGCCAAAAAAAGCTATTGGTTATTTGGTTATTATGATTGAATATCATTTTAGGCCTGTATTTTATAACAGGTGGAAACCATAATTTAGTAAAAATGGTTTACTTAACACAAATCTTTCGAACGTTGTCCGTGAGGACCCTACTTTCACATTAATGTGTGAATATTTAATGTCTAATTTACTACGCTCTTACTAAATTAATTATCAGTAATCATTTTTTTAGTTAAATTTATAAAAACCTTATAAAATCTCATATTCAATTTTCAAATACTTGATATAAATAGAACATATTTTCCAACTCAATATAATTTACAAATGTTCGTGATTTTGACGAGTTGAGTCAAAATCTTAACTACAGACGCTCGTAAAAAAATATTGTATACATATATCACATTAAAATATAAACATTGCCGTTTAGGCATATAAAGATTTTACCATCAAAGATAAACCTAAGTCAGCCATCTGGTTGTTTATACATGTCTATAGTTTCCACCCAGTAGTAGCCGCTTGTTCAAGTCACGCGCCACCGGTGGACAGCTCCGTCCCCAGATATTATAAATACCATTTAATAAAATATCCCCCTCATTGTATATAGGATCAATCTAGCATACACTTGATCAATTACGGAGTTCTCACCACGTCGACTCACTTAAGTAAGCCCAAACCTCACAGTCCCTATTCATGTAAAATATAGAATAAGAAGTAATACCATAAATCAGCATTACAAATTATTTACAACAATAGGTCGCCTAGTGCCAGCGAACCGTATCAACGTTTATATGGCACTTACTTAAAATGTTTTTGCTTATTTCTTGCCTTCATGTATAGGAAACTGTCTAATAAATAAAATTACTCACCAAAAACCAAATTGTTGAATTAAATAATATTTCATGTAACAATTTATAAATATATTGTTTCATATTCCGTTAATGCTACAACAATTTCAATACATAATTTTACACTAAATGATACTACATAGGTAAATTGACTATAATATAATCATTATAATCTACGTTTTTAATTACAGGTGCAATTATACGTGTTTCAACTTAATTAAGTTGAAAATAATTACCCTATGTTAATAAATTGTAGGTAAGTGCCTACTTAAATATATGATTAACAAAATTGCATATTTTAATCGCATAACTCATAACCGATTACTAACGTGTTACCTTATACACACGATGTTTAATAACCTATTGGGGCAGCAAAATATTATAACTCTTTATGAGTTAATTATAGACATAAAAAATTTCAATTTTTTGTTGTCCATAATTATTGTTTTTGTTCTATTAAAAAACTAGAAAATTTAAAACAAGGTTTCTCATAAGTTGTTATTATTGGAAATTTAAAAAAAAAGTGGGGTAGAAATTCACAATATTTTTTAACGAGAATCTGTAGTTAAAATTTTGACTAAACTCATCAAAATCACGAACATTTGTAAATTATATTGAGTGGAAAATATGTTATATTTATATCAAGTATTTGAAAATTGAATATAAGATTTTATAAGGTTTTTATAAAATTTAACTAAAAAATGTTTATTGGTTATAATTGTTTAAGAGCGTAGTAAGCTAGACATTTAATATTCACCGTGTTCACCCCATTCATGTGAAAGTAGGGTCCCCGCGGGCAACGTTCGAAATATTAGTGTTAAGAAAACCATTTTTACTAAATTATGGTTTTCTCCTCATATAAAAAAACAGGCATAAATGATATTCAAGGTGGTAATTCACCATTTTCCAAATTCACCTATGTAGAACATCATCAGTCTAGTGTTTAAAAATTTCATGAAATATTTCAATACAATTTTTTAAAATTTTTTTTTACATCCATTTGTCATTAGTTATTGTCTTATTTCATGTAGTGAAGGTATTATGTTTTTTTCATTCCATTCTCAAAACATTGTGCATTTTTGATTTATACTTACCCATGTTCCTTAAATTCTGTACTCGATAAACGTTTGTACACAAATGATTATTGAATCATTTTATAATATTTTAATAAGTATACACTATTAATTTGTATACACCACACACAAATACATCACAAAAGAAATGATTTAAGGAGAAATGAAAATAAACCTTGTTTAAAATTTAAATTAAGAAAAAAATAAGTATTGACCTTCATCTACAGTGTTACAAACAGACTTGTAATAATATACATAAATAGTATCATAATGATCATCCCCCCAAACGGGCATGACAGAAACCAACGGGTGCCCACTAGAAATGCTGCCAAAACAAACACACACGTGTCCCAAACCCTACAGTTCAAAAAACCCTACAGTACCACAACTTACACCTAATGGCCTCAGTTGCCGAAGCTTAAAAAAAAAAGTATCATAATTCCATCGCCGTCGATGATGAGCCGATTTTTGGGGAAAAAATAAAATCGAAAACAAGACCGCAATATGGTTATTAATAATACGTCGACCACAATACTCAATTCGAATTTTCATGTTTTTGTGAAAATATATTTCACATGAAATGTTTTAGACTTTAAACACTAATATTATCACTAACTGAATTGTGTGCATTATGCATATAACAATGTTATCGTATATTCTCGGCATAGATTTCAATACATTACTAGATAGAGAACTCCCAATATTAGTTAAAGACTGGCTGTCGGTAGGCATTATTGTGGTATTTTATTATGATACCTTACGTTATGGTAAATATTAATTATGTTACAATATATTTTATTATTTCTCAACCTGTTGTTTGAAAAAAAAAATATTTTACATTTATTAATTTATTATTATTTTATTTTATCATTAAAAATGATGATATTCCTAAACAAAATGTATGCAATGAATGAAATGTTTTGGCAACGAACCGAAAGGCGACAAACAGCCACGCGAGCTTTACTGATAAGAGATAATAATGTATAAATAATACAGGAGTTTTTTATCTAGATATCTTTCATCTATAGTGTTCCAAACAGACTTGTAACAATATTATTAATAACTTATTATATTAGCTTATATTTAGATACATACGTAAATAGTATCATGTTGCATCGTAGTCGATGATGAGCTGATTTTTAGAAAAAAAAATAAAGTACCGCTATAAATAGTCAAAAATAATAAGACCGAATAGTATTAAAAAAAATTTTTACCGTGAAAGAAATGTTTTAGCAACCGACCAAAAGGCGGCAAACTGATTTACTGATAATAATATATAAATAATAAGGAGTTTTTTTTATCTAATATAGTACAGAAATCGATGGTTTTTAAATTTGAGAAAAATATTTTTATTTGTGGAGTGGAAATAGGAAAAATGTTTATACTATATGGATTGGAAGAGTAACCCACGAAGAAGATCCCAATTGGCTCCACCAAACAATTCATTTAATAGGGAGAATAATGACAGTTTAATTAATGATTTATCATGTATTATATTTTTAATTGTAATATATTCACATTTTTTTTTAATTGTTCAGCTACAATATCGCCTACTGTTTTCATAATTACTGGAATAGTTAAACAATAACTTTATTTGAAGTATGTTCTATTTGTTTCGGGTTCTCTCGTATCTATGATATCTTCATATGATTGTGTTGTAGAAAAATCATCTGAAGTCACAGTTTCAGAAACATCATTTGCCTGTCCGATTGTAACAACTCCAGAACTGGTTGTCGTTTGCCCCTCGGAGTCAAATACTGCTGCCTGATTAATAATAACCATCGCCGATAGAACGACCAATACTTGCACTGCAAACATTTTATCTATAACACATTGTAAATACACTTTATTAAATAATAAAATATAAAGTGATACTCTTAAGTCTTAATATTTATATGTTCAATGTTGAATTTTATTCGTTAGTATATGAACATTAAAACTTTGTATGCAGAAAATTAGGTTCTTTCACAAAAAATGTCTGTTGGTTAAACTACTATCAATTTCTCATGATCTGTAAATAATACCTAACCTATATTTTTATTTCATTATCATAACTTTATAGTGAAATACCTTTTATTAAAACATAGAATTGTTTATGTCATTCTTTTAAATTTATAAGTGTTTAAAAATATTAATACCTATACAACTTATTATTATATTTTCATTTGGATTTTTTACGAATTTTTGGGTTCTATAGAAGCTATATACCATTATTGACAAAACTTTCAATGATAATTAATAAAAAATAATACAGATGTGAATAATGTTGGAAATGCATAACTCTGAATACTATCATTAGAGTCAAGAGATGTAATTTTTACCAGATTTTAAGCCTTCATGGTTACAGCCATCTCTGTTTGTCATTCACAAATCAGTACATCTAATTAATGACTAGCATATAGTTCCGTGGTGTACGTACCAGAATTGAAATTTCATTATTTTAACCTCTAAAGTATAGCTGATTGATGGTACAGTTAATATTATTTTATGTCTTGTGTAATTTTCATTCTTAGTTCCACTATTAAGTTTTTACTAAAATAACTTTCAATTTTAATTGAGATGAATAATAATAAGAACAATGCATCAATTTAATTTTAACTCAAAAAGTATACATTTGCAATAAATCTTATGCCTAGGTATTGCATTTAGATTATGATATCTATCAATGTAGGTGTAATACCCATAAAGAAATCGTTATTTTCGTGAAACTAATAATAACTATACTACATTTTTTTATATTATGTTTAATTTTTCCGTGATATAAATAAATAAGTCTGTTATTTTGAAATATTTCACATGACATTTTTCAACAAAAATATTGTTGTGCACTTATTGGTTATTATTTATATTTTATAAAATAATAAACTCATAAAGTTATGTCACTTTACTCAACAATAATTCATAAATATATTATAGTCTTAAATAATTATGAAAAAATTTACAATATTAAGAGTTGTAGATAAAAAAAATCAACATTTTTTTGTACGAGTTTTAAAATACATTATGCTTATTAGTTAGTTATGAGTTAAAAAGCAACGTTTAAATTTGTTATTGTATGGATTTGTTCGACAACTATAAGTACTCCATTTTAGTTATTATTACGTACCTAAGAAATATGTTACATATTATTAAGTATGTACCAATCTAAATTAAAATAATATATTATAAGTTCTAACCTGATATTTTGATGTTCGGAGGTTGGATAGGTAATTGAAATCGCTAATGACAAAATAGTTTCATCCGACACTCTTTAAATACGTTTTTTTTTCTATATCTACGTCTAGAGCATTTAATTAAATTTTATGTGCATAACATTTTTTTATGCATACAAACTTGATTAAATTTATGTATATTGGAGTTGCGTTTATAACTTAACACGTCGGATGTTGGTTATGACATAATTTTGCTAATCAAAATATTTAAGTGCCTACCTAAAGTGTATTAACACAAGGTAATTGTTTTTCAACTTTAACTATTATTCAGTTAAATTACTTTGAACGGTTTAAATGTAAAACACATATTGCACCTGTACTTGGTCACGTATAGATTATAAACAATTTATATCATCGAGTAGTTATGTTTAAAATTATAAGTCGACATTTTTAGTATCATTAAAGGAATATGAAAAAAAATATTCTTAAATCGTGATGATATTATTATTTTATTTAACAATTATAATAATATTAATTATTAATTAGTCAGTTTCATATACTTACAGGTAGGATATAAGCAAAAACATCAAGTAGGTACCACAGGCACGTCTCCAAATGGGAGGTTGAATTCCTAATAAAAGTCAGTGGTCTCGAACTGGCCCTCCTCAATTTTATTTTATTTAATTATTTTTAAGATTGTGGCCTGAATCCCAGGTGTATAGTATTGGACATTGGTACTCTGTATCATTGGCAATCGATAATTGGCCGTAGCGCTACTTGTAGATAATAACATGTTGTATGGATCAGAGAACAGTATAAGCTAATTTGTTCATCTCATAATATAAAAATAATTAAATTATATAATCTTAATCGAATGTATAATCTTATCGAATAAACACGTTGACCGGGATTAACGTGGGCCCATTGTTGGTTATGTTAGAGAGTTATCGCCGTATTGGAATCCCAGGGGCCAGGATTATTTATACTGATCCCGTTATTTGAAAACCAAAAATTAGTCTTGATCCCGGCGTTGCATTATCTTTGTGTGTGTGTGTGTGTGTGTGTGTGTGTGAGTAAATGAACGGTTGACTATATTGAATTATTATTGTAATATTGTGTTGTTAGTGTTAGTGTTACTGTGACTGTGTGTATGTAATATTGTAGTCTATAATTAAGATTATGATATTTATATGTATTTAGGTATATGTACTATGTATACTTATATGAAATGCATGCTGTAAAAATTGTCTCATATTTGATACCTATGTAAACCGTTATCAAGAAGAGATGTGTGTGATGTTGTATGTATGTATATATTATGTAAGAATGTACCTATGTATGAATACTATATATTATATATGTTGGTGCTATAAATTGTATACTTACGATATGTATGTGTGTATAGATTTATGTGATTATATATGAAGAATATATAATATGTTTAGGCGTCCATGATAATGATTAAAGGTGAATGTAGACCTATGTAACGAATGCTTTAGCAATGTGTTTATTTGCGATACCATATAGTTGTATAGTATGTAATCTGTAAGTAAGGTCTCATACTCTCATGGTATTTATATGTATGTGATGTTGTATGTATGTAAGTATGAAGGAATATCCATATGTGTGTACGTACGTAATATGTATGTACATGTGAATACTTAAAATTTTGATAAGCTTAGAGTAGAGGCAAAGGAAAAGAATACCCCTTAAAGGTCCGATATAATAGTCGATTCAATCGTACACCAGAATATTAGATTTAAAAAAAAGTTTATACTCATTAATTATTGCCAGTTTGGGAGGTACATGTACTTGAGTACTTCGAATTTCCGATACATCGGTGCCTGTGCTTTAACATGTCAGATTTAAGAGGGAGGTGCTCCAGAACGTACATTTTTATCCTACTGTCAATATAATATACTATTTCCTAACAATTTCACTTGCATGCTGATGCTGGTCTTTGTTATTATTTAATAATACAACGACTATTGTAGCGCGTTTCTGCTTGACGATACTGCACTTATTGCAGCAAAGTATTAAACGTATAAGTTTTTCTCTGTTGGTGATTGTCTTAGTACCTACTTATATATACTCGTACCATATTGCTCGCTGCTCGGAGCTGAAATTAAAATTAATTCAATACTCAGCCCCGTTCAGTCTCAATTCGAAATGGTATGAAAGTATGATTATATATATACCCATACAAGTATACTATAATTTATTGTATGAATATTGCACTCTGAGGTATTCAAGTACTACCTATGTAATTTTGTTTTTGTATTTGAAATACAATCATTAATAAATACGTAATTACTTACAACATTACTACATTAATAACAAATACTTATTGTATGGCATTTAAAATTTAAATAATATGTTTAATGAATTATATAAAAAATATGATATTCATTAATAATACACCTCGTATGAGTTGATAAGAAAAAATCTTTGAGGACAAAATTTTGATATATGAATTAGGAGTCTATCATTTCAACACCATATTATGGTGGTTGGTAACGCTCACTGGTGTTAAATGTTATGTAAAAGTACAAACGTAAGGACAAGGTATCAACAATTTACCTACTTGAAAATTGTAAACACATTTGGTGGAAAAACTATAAGAATTAAAAAATAAACAGCATTATTAGAAAAATAATTAAGTAAATAGTTAATTAAGAAAATATATCTGCTGAAGAAAAATTAAAGTGTGTACAAAAACGTTGGGGAAATGATAAAATTGAAAAATACATTGAGTTTTGATTTAAAAATTTCAAATTTCAAATCGATTTTAGTATTCTTACCTACGAATTGCTCAAGAGGACGTCACGACCACCTGTATTGTATCCCCCGTTGTACAAAGACCAACAATACATTTTAATCCAGATGAAGCAATTTTGTGTTATTAGTTATTAGCTTTAGCCATGAATATTAGTGGATTTGACCTATATTAAACTGAATGGTAAAAATATTATTTGTGTTTGTGCGTTATTATTTACGATATTAAAAATGTCGATAATGAGCTATAAGCATTTTTGAATATTTTGATATTTGACGTACTCAAAACTCGTCTGAAAATTAAAATATCGAATAAATTATTTTTTTATACAGTAGAGCCGTCAACACAAAATGATGTATTTCTAGTTAGATACCTTAATTTTACTTTATTACTTATTATGTATGAATTTCCATGTCATTACTGAATCAGTTAGCGAGGAAGTGTTTTTCACGTTGAGTTTCCGATCTACGTATAAATAAATTATTATGACAGTATACTTATTACACTGACACACAACGAAAAGCTTAGGAAATATCAAAATATCTATAATACGTCTCCAATGCATCAGTACTTTCATTCACGATAAGACAGTTTTGAAAAAACAAATACTTGCAATTTAGACCTTTTATAAAAAACTTAAAATAATGATTAAAGAAAGCGTAATTAAACTTTTCTCTAAATCTTAGTGTAGATATTAGTAGACCAAGAATCAAGATGCAGTTTCGCACAATTTTTTGCAAATTTTGAGCCTATCGATTGCATACTAGGTACTTAAGTCAATTCATATAAAATATTTTCACAAAATGT
Source organism: Myzus persicae (assembly GCF_001856785.1). NCBI lineage: Eukaryota > Metazoa > Arthropoda > Insecta > Hemiptera > Aphididae > Myzus > Myzus persicae. Next base: position 20,404 of record NW_019100980.1, on the reverse strand, counting down.
TGTGCTTTTAATCATTTTTACTTATGGCCAACACTTATTTAGTCATAGTCAAAGAACTTCAATGCATTTTGAGTAAATACAAATATAATCATTAAACGGGATTAACACGAATATCGTGGATACAAGAATCCAAAACTTTTTGCCTCTGCAGAAGAGACTGAGAATCGTATTCGTATATCAAATATTATTATAACTGTTATTATTAGCAAACGGGATGCCGGAAGAGTTTAAAACGTACACGCATCCTGCTGTTATAGTCACGCATTGTATAAACATAATATATTATTATATTGTATTTAGTACGGTGTCCCTACAAAAGCATTTCTGAAACTGTAAAAATAATACATAACAATAAAACTTGTATCGGCGTTGTAATTTGATCGTATTAATTTGTGCGTTGGCATTTCTGTCGAATGTATAGCCAAAGATATCACTCATGGAGCTGTTATTGACAACGACGTCGTTATAACTATTTCCATTACACGTACGATGTCAATAGTTCTAATCTGGCTTTACGAGACTTTTTATTGTTTTTCGCACCAGTGTCACTCTAGACAATATTATTATTAGCTCATAATAATATAATATACTATGTAGACACAAATGTGTTGGGCTAAATACTGTCCTCATCGAATAAAATGTGCAATTCACGTGTTGCCCCTCAATCCAGTTATTTATTTTTATATTACCTACGATGTGACTATTACATATTTATATAAATTCTTATTATTTAGTGTACATGTACTTAATAGTTTAATACGGCTGACGATTTATTGATCAAAACTACCAGGAAAATATGGCTTGCTCGGTGGTAGTAATATTTTTGAGGTTTGTCATGGTGGACGAGGGTGACGAAGATACCAAAACAATATTAATTATTATTACGATTTTTACGATATAATATAAATTATTGCAACATTAAATGTTTGATGAATCCTCCTTATACGGGCGACCGACTTAATCTGGAGTTGTATAGTGTTAAAAGTATTTATTTTTTTTTTGTAAAACTTCAACATATAGATTAAATGTGCGTTAAGTTGACATCTTAATAAAGTTATGGTAAAAATATGACTTTATTTAAAATTATTATATTTTAGAAAACATCTCTTCAGTTCTGATAATTGTTTAAGATGTTTGATGAAAGCATTTCCAACAAAATTTCAAGAGAAATTTGAATTCATACAAATTAATTAAACTTAGATACTTCAGCTTAATAGCTCAATTACGAGTTATAAGACAAAAATTCGTCAAAACATGAATATTAGAACAATATTTTAGGGCTAAAAGATGAAATTATAAAAATGAAGTATCATAATATATATTAGTACATCTCGCATAATATAATGTTCATTATTATTTACATACGTTGGGTTTATTTTTTTTTTTTATCGATTTTTTTGTTTCTTTATTTTTGTAACATTTTACCAAATTCTATTCCAAAAGAATCATTTGAAATTTCTTCCAACAACAGAATGAACAAGCTTATCCCCTAGCATATTTCAACACTGTCTAAATTAAATAATACATTGAACGGTGTTAGTTGGTTAATGGTGTGAAATGTTCGAATACCTTAAAACAAGTCTAAATACCTATTTTAAAAACTTGATTTTTTACAATAAATAATAATATAATAAGTTTCCAGTTTCCAATGACGAAAAAATTTGGTGTTGAAAAAAATCGAAGCACTTTTAGTTTTAGTTATTTCACACCGTGATGACAGACATAAAAAAAATAAAAATTAATATAAAAACACACATCATTGTAAGATCAATACATACATCGCTCTAATCAGAATCTAAAATTTTAAATTTTAAATGTCTCTAAATATTCAATATGAGTCAAAATGAGTCAAAATGTTTTGAAAATGCTGTTTAGTAAAGAAAATTGTATAGAAAAACAATAACCTCAACGAAGACCGTCTAAAGTCTGTCATTCTATATTATTACTAAGTATATTAAATTTGTATGATATAATTATTATATTGTTATCATAGTAATTTATTTTACTATATTAGTAGGTAGATAGGTGTTAAGGAAGATTGGATTTAATTTTTGCTAGAAACATTGTAGCATTTATTTTATTATTTATATTTAATTACTTTAATAGTATAATATATAATATATATTTATGTCATGTATTATTGTTATTCAATTTTGAGTCAATAAGTTAATACAGAATCATTAAAATGCTCATTGAATATTCATGACTAGAAAATGGTAGTTAAATATTTCATGATTATTTTAAGTAACTACAACTGCTCATTGTTCAGTCAATAATTTATGAAATAAATGAAAATAACAACATTTACTTTGCAAATAAATTTAAATTGTATTCTAATTATATTGGGAGGTACTTGAGATCAAAATTAAAACACTTTAAATCAAATAAAAAAATTATTTTATAAATAATATAATTTTAATTTAGAATGATATAGTAAGTTTGGTTTTTACATTTTTCTGCCACTTGAAACACATTATGGAACATGTTTTAATTATTACAATTGTATTCATTTTAAATAAGGTATAGGATATTATGATATTAAGTTATTGATACAAAGATATCTGCTAGATAGGTATATATATAATATTAATTGTTAGCAATAATGAAAAAATATGAAGGACATTTAACTGGAAGATAAAATACTGAACAGTAGGTACTCTGACATAATATTTGTGAAACTGCACAGTATTATTTGTGATTCATATCATAAAAAGTTAAAAAGTATATATAATGAATGTTTAAATAAATGTATCCCTAATACATTATTTATATATATAATATTATATATATACATGCACCTGTATCCTGTGTACAAATATATGTAATAGTGTATGGTATATGTACCCTTTTTACCTAAAGGGGTTAAAAAAAATATTAAATTCTTCTCCGCGATGTACCTATACTCTAGTTGTAAAATCGGAAATTAAAAATGCATGAGGTGATATCTGTGTATCTTGGTTTTAGTATACGTTCAAATTGTAAATTATTTCTATAGATTTTCAGAGTCAATATTTTAAAATTCTCTGAAAATACATTTAAGTCCAAATACCATAGTTAGATACCTAAGTTAATATAATATATCTAGACTTTTTAAGCGTTTTAACCCACATCGACAGGGAAAACGTTAGAAAAAGTGCATGTGAGGATGTATCTCTAATTTTATTTTACTGCGTAGATGGCACCACCAGTTTATTATGTTTTATCTCTCAATAATACGTGGACATGAGCTGAGTCTATTGCGCATAAAACAGACTTTGCTATATACTTTATCATTTTTTAAAAAAATTCAATACTATCGGTTGAGTAGTTCCCTAAACGGCCTAAACCATTGATATCAAATATCTCATTTTCATATTTATTTATTACGTATACTTATATATTATATTACTCTTTGAAATATTTGTGTAATTGTATAGGTATGCAATTACTACAAAAATTATAGTGTATACTAAACTGAAATGAGTAATGAACACATAATACATACATCATTACATACATTGAACATTATTGCATTATTTTAATGAAACTAATGCAAATTGAAATTGCCTTGTGTCTAAAAATAGCTCAAAGAGTCAAAATATATTTAAAATTTTATCAACTATGGAAAATTATCATATAAACAATTATCGACGCTTTTGAAAACTATCGTGAATTTTCAATTTTGACCTACCTAACCTAACCTAACCGGTCGCAACAATTAGATATAATTAACCACCAGGAAAAGTAACTGAAGTTGAAAATTGAAGTATTATTTCGACTTATTGTCGGACAATATTTTGTAATGTGAATAAAACCAACATATCATCTTAAAATCAATATTTTTTTATTCATTGGTCTGCTCTGAATTTTAAGTTTTTGAAACTTTTAATACGCTTATTAAATTGATTAAGTTAAAATTTTGTATTTATTTTTTGCTAATCTGTATCCATGGGGAATTAATTATTGTTGTATACGGTGTAAATACATCACTGCAGTAGGCAAATTACTCTGGGTATGTTGATTACCAGATTGTTTAATTTTTAAATTATATATATATATATATATTATAGTGGTATAGCCTATAGCTGCATGTGTTTGTGTCTGTTATTCTTATTTGCAAAATGTAATACAGTGAAATTGAGTTACCGAAAATATGTTGTCTACGCGTCTGTTTTTGAATGATGCATACGTCACAGATTGTTATCAGTAGGTTAATACCTATATTAGTTTTGTAAACGGACAAAAAAGGTTTAAAAAGGTTCTATTTGCGTCCCAATGTGCTGATATGGGTTGAATAAAATCTACCTTTTTAAGTCACTAAAATAACATAATATTAGATAGGTATTGTCTCGTTACTGCATAAGGACGCGAGTGACATCTGTCATTTATAATACCTTTTCAAATATTTTTTATCTCATATAAAATAAAAATTATTTTCTATTATTATTTATACTCTAATAAAATACCAACACGTAGGTTACTTGTAATAATATAACATTGGATGGAATTTTTAAGAAATAAAACTTTTATACAATTAAAGTAGACAAGTATTACTATATTTTTATAAAGTTTATTTCGAATACAATTTTCAAATGCACATCATGTATACATTTTTGTTTCTAATTACATAAATATTATTGTAGTTTATGACCAGTAGATAGTCAGTTACTAAAACTCTGAAAACGTAACAATTGTTTTCTGTAATTGTTTCTACAATTTCATAGCAGCCTTCTATTATTTATTATTGATTCATATACTAAGGTAACAGACAATCATTTTACTGTCTATTTTTTATTGACAGTTGCCGGCGTTTTATTAATATTTTAATCACGCTGCCAGCACAGCTTTATAAATTCACTTTTTTATCAGTAGATTTCAAGGTGGTTCCAAGGTGGAACCGTTTTTAAACAATATTTGTTCGCTTCAAAAAATGTGCAAATTCTCTGCGAATACGTTTTTGGAATTTGACTAAAATCAAGCAGTACAACTAGTTGGTCGGAGTGGGCATAAAATGGAAATAACAATATTATTGTACATTGATTGTATAGTTAAGTGTACCTTATTCGGGATCTTCATAAAGTAAGTGGCCTAGTGGTGTCCCTACTATATATAGCCAGCAATAAGTACGATAGGTTTACATAATAAATTAACAACATTTGACAGTTTGGCGCTTAAGACCTGCCGCGGATACCTACTGGGTAATTTACTTATACACTGCTAAAATAATTATATTATGTAGTTTCTGAAAAAAAATGTACATTTTAACTTTAAGTAATTGTATAGTTGTAATATGATAACTTGTTAACTTATAAGTTATGCCTACACTGTACATTTACGAGATAATTTAATTTTTAACTGGTAGGTATCACAGTGATTTCTTAATATTTTGAACAAGAAATTACACTTTAAATTTCAATATCATAGGCATAGTATTTTTTTTTTTTAAAGTTGATGAATAAATAAAAAATATTGAAGGAGTTTATATTATAAATAAACATATAATGTTGATGAGTGGAGTAAATATTGGCAAGAGGTTTGCTGAATGGGTTGTGTTCATTTCTTCTGATCTATACATAATGACATGACTAATAAATTTTCGTAAAAATGTAGTATTTTAAAATATACATCAAAAATAAAAACAATAACAATTATAATCAAACACAAAAAAAAAACCGACAAAAAATTAATGCAGCCATAATTAAATAGATCACCTATTATACATCATAGTATAAATGTATGTATGTATGTATGCATGTATGTACGTAAAATATAGGTAAATAATATAAATGTGCGTATATTATATATTTACATAACATATACAATAACAACAATTGCAGATTGGTGTGCGCGTTTTATCGACGTTCACGCGAAGTCTTACCGAAAAATAATGATGATGGTATAACGGCGGTGGCGCAGAAGAGAACGGAAAACAAAACGAAACAAAAAAAAAATAATAATAATAATAATAAATATAAAGGGGATCGGTGGCGGTGTTCCGTCGGTGCAGAGGCTCAGCCTCGGCACTGCTCGCTCGAGGGGTTGGTGGGTGGATGATAGTCGAGTGGGCGGGCGAGTACACATAATGTATTATTATACAACGGCAGCGACGGCGGTGGTACTGTTAGCAAAAGCACCACGGTAAAGGCCGCCAAAAAAAGGGTGTCGATAACTCGTGCGCCGGGCGCGGCGGGGTTACCACGGTAACGACGCTCGTCGCCGCCGAGCCGTCCGGGATCTCCCCTCTGCCGCCGCCGCCGCCGCCGCCGCCGCACCATCTGTCATCCCTTTGAAAATCACGGATTTCTGATTACTAGCTCGCCGCCGAGCGATCGTGCGGGGTGACCGAGTCGTTTGCCGCGGCGGCGGAGGGTGGTGACGGCTAAGGGCGGCGGACGGCGCCGGAGAGGGTGAGGGATGGATGGGAGAGTGGACTGCGAGGGCTTTATCGCCACCACCGCCGCGCTTTATTCGGTTTTCCAAATCCGCAGAACCGGACGAGTTTTCGGTCGTCGCGGTGCGGTGCAGTCGCGGTGCGGTGGTGGTCCATGACACCCGTTATCGACTTTTACGCGAGTCCCAAAACATTACGCACTGTCACACACACGCGCAAGCACGCTTACACGGTCGCACACATACACACGGGGCGCGCGCTTTGTCCCGCTTCATCTCGCCACCACCGCCGCCGCGTGATCACAGCCGGGAGAGACGTCGTCATCGCCGCCGCCGCCGGTCCGCTCCGAACATCGTACGACGACGAGCGCGCGTGAATATTTAATTATTTCTGTCGTCGCATATCACATACGAGGTACGTAGACGGTGTGAATAATATTGAACACTAGTTGCAATCCGAAGTAGATACAAATAATATGTACAAACATCATAATATATTTTATTATGTTCTAATAATCGATCAACGTCGTCATTATTATAAACATATATATATATATATTATGGTAGTCGATAATATATTATTTTTTACAGTCATGATTGTTGTTGTGATATATATACTATATGTTTGTACAGGGATATCGTTTTCGCTGCAGCCTCTCCGCCGCTGCCGCCACAACCACCGTTTGTCAACAAATGAAAAAGCTGTTTCCCGTGGACTCCGTAAGGATTTTATAGTTTGTTTTCATTAAAATCATATATTTTCTACTATCTCCCATAATATTTAAAATGACGCTGGTCGTTTGTTATACGTAGAAAATATACGTAGACAATAAAATAGTACATAATATTATATTTAAATTGAAAAACTGTGACATTGTCTAAGAATTCTTCAAGACGATTACCTACTTGCTTATATTTACATAGCATTCACTGAACTACAGAGCATCATTATAGCTCATAATGGGGCCATCGTATTTGGTTCTCACTTAGCTGCACTCCAATAGTATTAAATTATAAGGATAACAACTTTTTTTATATTAGAGATTAGTGTGAACCTACTTTATATAATGACTATTGCATGTATATGATAGGTTCCAATAGCAGTGGAATTCGTGTAGGTATATGATATCATCAATAATGATTATAGATTTTAACATGCTCCATTAGTGCAATGATTTTAGTTTGATTAGAAATTGAAAAACTCTGTGTAAAATATTATTTTGTCGTTTTGATTAACTATATAGGTATATTTATTGCATACCTACTAAGTTAATATTATTTTGATAGAATTGTGATGTGATGAAGTAATTATGATTTTTTATTTAGAACTTTTGTCTCCTTTCAAACTTCAGATTTAAAATTCTACAGTGTTTTCTTATAAATATTTTAATAAACATTTATGTTTTGTTTCTATTGATTATTGAACATAATATTTTTAAAGTAATGATTTTTAAGCATCTTTAATTATTAGCTAGGTATACATAAGCTACATAATATATATGTATATAAATTATAAATAAATAATTTTGAAACATTTGTGATTTTAATTTTAAATTTGATATATTTGTTTTCAACAATAAACCGCATAATACTAAGATAATCTTAATTTTATACTTAGTACATACCAGTCCTAACACCCCGATTAGTGACACCGTTTTACGTATATGTACCTAATATATATATATATTTATATATATAATATTAAGTAATATTCAATAAGTTTGATTTAATATTTTTATTTAAATATAATAATTATGTATAGTTAATACACGTCATAATCAGTATGATACATTGATACGAATAAACAGTAGATTATTTTTGTTGTGATAAGCTAATTCAATTGACCTTTTCAAAGTGTCTCCATCTTAATATCTATACAGTTGACACTTATTAGTAAGACCACAGGACTTACAATAATAGCAGTAGAAGTATACAGTGTATAGTTGCAGTCAACTTTTTACAATATTATGAGAAACGCCTTTTTTCATTTTATAGGACCATGGATTTTACTTCTAGTTCTTTAGAAACCAACGGCACGTACTTCGCATGCGAATCTAACCAAGTACCCGGCCGACGGACTCCTCTGAGCGCCGTTGGACTGGGAGGATATTATTTCCCTCAACCGTCGTCCGTGGCCTCTGACGAAAATAGCCCGGGCCCGGCTTGCCAACAATTCAATAATGGTTCTGACAACAGGTAAGCAAATCCATATATAGGAGGTGTTTCATAAGTTCCCACACGAAACGTATCAGGTGAACGGTAACATAGTAATGAACTATGTAAGTTCCTACAGGAATAATCAGCAGTACCTCAGTACCTATACCTATAAGTATAGTCCTACATGTAGATTGTAGATATAATGCAATATGCATTACTTTCTGTACCCACCGTACATAATTTGCCATGAACATTCAGTCTATTCAATCCATTTTGTTTAATTCATTACTCGTCAATTATTGAAAATTTGATTTAAGACATTTTTTGGTACTCGTCTAATATGCTATTTACCGTTAATATTTAATCTACCGTCATTTTATGTTGGTTTAGTATATCAACACGTGTGTACTATCTACAAATGTCAATTGTCTTACCTTTAGAATGCAGTATTTCTACTTTGTCACTTTTTTTCATGTGGTGCAATGTAGTTATATGTATATGAATTTCTGACCGATCAGTGGAATGATTCGAACAGGTCTTCGGTTGGTTTTTGTAACAAGCGCCACCGCTCTTCTTGAAGATGGGATAGTAATAATATATGTTAGTCACTCCGAGTGTTTTAATGTTGTGTTTATTTTTGACGTGTATCCGAAAAGTTTCTATAGTTTATGTTTCAGCACCAGTTATTGGGTACTTAAATAGTTAAATGAAAATATCCGAAAGATTAACCATTTTATGGATAAACTCTTGTTCATTTAAACTAGAGTACGCACTCCATTTATCAGAATATATGGTAGGTAGACCTTGATCAACTTCATTTGATATAATTGGTTATACTATGAGAGTATACAGTAAATACAATATTTATTGTAGATATCATACTTAACTATCATAAAATTATGGTAGATAGCAAATTGGACGAGTACCCATTTTAATTATTTAATATAAAAACAAACAAATTATAATAACGTCACCTACTACATGTAAGTTGTAAGTCTTAAGTATGAAAGAAACTTGTTTTAATATCGAAATGTTGTCATCTTCATGTGGGTGCCTGAAAAATATATTTTCAGAAAATATAAGAAATTGCATAGTTTGAATTCGTTTTATTTGTGACGGAATAAAGATATAATTTGATTTGTATGACTGTTATGAGAACTGCGTTTATCCATTTAGCTATTTAGGTATAAGTATATAACATCTGAATAAAAATTAAAATAAATAAGTAAATATACTACATTTGCATGTTTTTCACATGGAGATATCATCAGTTTAACCAGACCTTTCCATATGCTCTGCCGTGTAATACTAAAAGAGTAACAGTACGTTAAAAACCAATTATTGTTCAATGACAGTAATGTAAAGAATAAAACAATGGACAACTTAAAATTATAATTAGGTGCTTTCGTTACTGGAATTATAAAGTGAAAATATCCACTGACAACTATGAGATAATAGATATCTCCGTAAAATAAGTGATATAAACATACATATTATACTTTTTTGAAAAATCCTCTGATGATTATGCTGTACACGGTAGAGCATTTGAAAATGTCCATTACAACTGATCAGTTACCCGGTAAAAATAGTTCTGCGAACATATACAAGTATAATATACTACTTAGGCATACTCATATATTTACTATTTATAACACCATGTTTTTTTGTTTTTTTTTTACATTTAGAATACCTAACAATGGTCAAGGTACTTCGACAATGTCCGGTGTGGGAGGAAAGTCCAAGTCCAAGCAAGGCAAGTCCGTCCGGTTGAATATCAACGCCCGGGAGAGGAGAAGGATGCACGACTTGAACGATGCGCTAGACGAACTCAGAAGCGTCATACCATATGCTCACTCGCCGTCCGTAAGGAAATTGTCGAAAATTGCTACGCTTTTATTGGCAAAAAATTACATTTTAATGCAAGCAAACGCTCTAGAAGAATTAAGAAGACTGATCACTTACATACAGGTATACTTGAGAAAAATATTATTGTAAATCTTGCATCAGTTTATTATTACAGATATAAACTACCTGAATGCACTTACGACGTTTCTTGTCGTTTAATTTTTATGATTCAGTTTCATTTTAATTTCCTTATTTGTAACTTATTCTAATTTTTAGGCTCAAGGAACAATGACAATGCCACCAGGTTTTGATCTACAGGCTTCGATGTATCCCATTAAACCTTCATTGGCTTCACCCAACGCTTCACCAGATTCTCCACAGTCTTAACATGTTACACCGATGACCGCTTTTATAGCAAAAAATACAAATATAATAAGATGTAAACAATATTAATGAGTGGAAAAGTTAAACGTAAACAATACGTCGTTGCGTTGTATAATGTGATTTTCATACATTATTATTAAAACATATTATATTATATACATTACACACAATAACAATATTATATATTAAATTATATTATCATAGTTGTTATAAAAACAAATCGATTTTATATTTTTGACCTGTCTGTATGAAGTAGACGGACGTTTGAAAAACATAATATTTTGTACATGAATGCACATCTTTGTAACATAATATACTTACATTAAGCATAATGATTTTGTGTTCAAATAACCAGACTAATTATTGTTAGCCACTTTTCAATGAATAATATTATAATGTAGAGTACCAATATTTCTCACACTATAAACACATGTATCATTTAAATTTAACAATTGCTTACGTTTTCTTTATATATAACGGCAGGTACAACTAAGTTCGTGTAAATAATGATGGATGGCTTATTAAGTTAAAAATGTATTTTATTTTAACTAGCACCTAATTAGTTTATACTTTATAATATGTATTAATTTAGCTATACGTACTGCCATGCATACGATAAACTATTATTTAGTTTATAGATAGGAAAATCTAGTCACAAAAATATAATATAATATTAATACTATAATTTATTGTTTGAATATTTCATAATAATTATATTGATACATTTTAATACAATTACTGACTAGACTCATATTGTAATAGAAATAATTAAAACATGTATTTTTTAATCTTTATCATATCCAATTCTTAAACATAATATTATTTTATCAATTATTGTATACAATAAAAATAAATTTGTCTCATGTTGGAGTTATACACGTTCGGCGATTTTGTTATTATTTAAGAGGACACCACACTTTATCCCGTTAGTAAAAATTATTTGTAAAACCTGTTTTAAATTAAAAAGAACTACTCAGTTTGACTACAGATTAAAGTCGTAGCTGAGAAATCACATTTATTCATGTTACATAAAACAATATTTATTATCATAATGTTTTTTATTTGTTTGATGTCATCAATAACATCAGTTTCAAAAACATATAAATAACAGATTTTAAAGAAATAATAACTTTTTTGTTAATGAAAACAATAAAAATTAACAAAAACTCAGAACATATTAAAGTCTTCAATCTTCTTTATTGTCTGGAAACTTGGTTACTATATAAACATTATGAACTGTTGCTTAAAGCTTAAGTTATTTTTTTTCGTTATGAACCGTTTTTCTATAATATTTTCTTATTATAAAGTTATTATTCAAGAACCAGTAATTTAACAAAGGTAGGGAACCTATACCAACTAACTTACTTAGAATTAATATTGAAATATATTTGACTTACAATTTTAACTTTCTCAAAATGAAATTAAAATTGCCTCAATAAAACTATTTGTAAAGTGGGTGTGTCGTCCTCTTAATTTATTTCGTTAGAAGATATTAGTATAATAAAAAGTTAGGCACCTCCAGTAAAAAAATTAAATAGAATTGTCGAAATATCGTACAAGACTTTCTAGCATAAAAATCGTATAATATGTTGCATTGCAGGACATCATTATAATGTTTAAAATAAATTATTAAATTAGGATCTCAAATAACTTATTATACTTATCTTTTGAATAGATAATATCATAAAATAATACTCATATAGTACTGTATTATAACCTACCTACCTAAAATGTATTTAAAATTATTTATTTCAGATTTAAACGATATTTGTTGTACACAAATTATATACTTGTTTTTATAAAATAAAATAAAATAATTATTTTAAAACTACATTATTATACAACTACAACTATACCTACTGACGATTGAATTAATTTTCAAATAACCTAGTTCGACAACCTTAATATATTATACTATGACACAAAGTGTAGAAAAACGTTTTATCGTAAATTTAAATATTTAAATAAATATAATAACTATTTGGCAAAACTCTTAAACCAAAAATACTAGCTAATTATAAAAATCATTTCATATTATTGGGATTTAATATTAAAAATACGTCTTAATAGAAATAAATAAATAATTAATTAATAATGGCTTATAAAGTTATATTATTGCAACTGGTCGATATGATATGACGCAGATATCTACAGGTAATACTTTACCTTTACTTTACTTTATAATAACATAGTATTATGAGACCTACTGTCGTGCACTGCTTATAAATTATACATGATAACCTATCTTAACATAAGGCACTTACTATTGTTTTTAAGAATATATACAAATAATATTTAAATATATTTTTATTTTTACAGGAACTTAAATTTAAATATGTTGCCATGTTTGTATACCCAATAATATAATATGAAAAATAAATAAATACATACAATAACTACATTTTTAATTCTAACACTAAATTTATTTAATATTTAATATTCGTACACTGAAATAATTTATTGTTTCAAATTCATTTGACGTACCTACCAAATTATAAATTTAAAATGTTGAATGTAAATGAGCCCATTATTGATTTAACTAATTTATTTGAGTTGAATATTCCATTAAAATTATAGAGGGATGTATTAATATAACAATTAACCGTTCTATTTATCTGTCATCAATTATTATAAAAAATGTTAGCTTTCGTGTTTAAAATATTAAAAAATATTAATATAATATAATATTTATTGTATTACAATTATTGAAGAGTCTCTTAAGCAGAAATATATGTGCAAACTGAGATAAAGTTATTTTGATGTCTTAAAAATGTGTGAAAAATATTAAAATTGAAATATAGTACACGTATTAGTGAATTAAAATCTGTTTTTAAAATTAAAATCCATCCAACCAAAGTAATTAAGTTATTAATTGAGGATTTTTTTTTTACGAGTTACGTATGTCACGTGTTTTGTATTATATTTTAATATAGGTAGCCGTATGGCCTATTATATCTATTGAACTGTTTAGGGACTACTGAAAGAAAAATAAAATTAATAAATGTGTCTTTTAATAATTTTCTTTAAGAATAAGTGTTTTCAAAATAAATAAATGAATTTTGTTTTGAATAATTAATATATCTACAGTATTATTTTGCAAAACTTAAAAATATAAATAATAAAATAAATGTAATAGTATAATCAATTAGTACAATGAAAATGTATATAGAATATATGTATATATACTATGAAAAAAAAAAATTATTGCAGGTAGTTTAACTTGGAAATGGCATATTTATGTGATTATGCCTACTACCTATACTTATACCTATTTGTAGTATTTACCCCCATTTAATTTAGCTTAACGATTGCAATATTAATTTAATTTATTTTTATGTTCCACATATTTATATTATAAATATTTTTATTTTAAGTTGAAAATGAACTATTTACAATTTTAAGTAGGTAAGTAGTAAAAATTATTTTTTAGATTAGGTTTTTCGATAATATAAGGGACTTGTGTAACTATTATTATTTAAAAATCAAAAAATATTTCGTAGTCCAATTATTTAGTATTGACATGATTAATCAGCTAAATTATCAAATGACAAATTAGATAGATTAGATAGACATGATACTGTAAATTAAAGTGAAGTTAATTATATTGGGTGAATTACTATAGGTACTTTCATAACTATTTATTCGTAAGTAAAGTTACTAATAAGGTGATGGCTAGAAAACATTATGATATACTGTTTTAAAAGTAATATTTACACCTCTTTTTGCATCATTTTACTAAATATGTATTTTACATGTGATTCACTTAACTTGAATAGTAGGTAACTTCATGTTATATTATCTTATTAGATGATAATTAAAATGAGTGTTTGACAATAATTATTGTACTCAGTTTATTGGCTATAATGTTACTTTTAGAGATGTTATATAGGAACCGGAACTCTTAAATTAAATGTTCTAAAAACTTAAACCTGTACCTGATCCCATTAATGAAATAATTAATTACCTCAACTGCATAACTGGGATTGGAACCGTAAAAACCTGAAGGCCCAGTAACTATTTTTCACACATCAACTACCATTAAAGTGTACATTTCCATTGGTAGTGTTGAATATATATTATATTACATGTTTTGTTGTCTTGTTGATGTTGAAATAAATAATCTTGATGAACATAAAATTGCATGCAAATCAAATTATATCTGATACTTATTATTATTACAATATGCAAAGGTATATAATATGTTCATATTTTAAAATAATTACGAAAACCGTTTCATAAAAATGAATAACCTCAAAGGTAGCTAGGTACTATCTAAACGCCCTACCTACATATATTTTGTTAGTAACTACTAACAATGTGTCATAATGTAAATTTTAATCACAACCTTGAACCTTATAATCAAAATCAAATTTGTTTGATATTGGTGATGTAGTTTCAAAAAGTTATTTTTTGGTTTTTCATAATATGAATGTTTACTTTTGAGTTATTTTTGTGTCAATGTTTTAATACTACGGTGGAATCATCTGCATGTAGTCTTTACTAAGTACATACAGAATTCCACATATCAATAATTTTTTATAAGTTATTTTATTTTATTACGAATTGATTCACAAATAAAAATATTATTGCCGAATCTAAACCTTTTGTCATCATATTAGGTATCTAATATATAAAATCAAAAGTTGGTAAATGATAATGATTATAAGTTTTTTTAAATTGCAAGCTTACAAATAATATGCTTACGAGTCATTGATATTGGTTTCATCGACGAAATGCTCACGGGTAAAATCGAATGAATAATATTCCGATTTTGCATCCTCATATAAGGGCCTCAGTTTAATAATTTCCTTCGCCACCCCCTTAAAATCCATATTTGAAATATTGTCTAATAATTTTGAGATTGTTTTTTAATACGACCAACAACGTTCGAAAGTCCTCGGACTTGGAGATCACCGATACTTTAGATCGGATATTGATTGTATTATAATTTAGTTAAAAACGTATAATTTCATGATCCTCTGTATTGTTTTTCTATGGTAAGTTATACGTGACAGGTACAACAACAGTTCATTTTAAAATTAATTGTGGGTTCTGGACAAGGTTTCTGTTCTGTGATTGGAATAGAAACCGGTGCGTTGCTACGACAGGAACGGTCCCGTGACACTGGAACAGGCCTATCCACGGATGGACGGGCTTTGGGGCCAATGACGGCGATTGGACGTTCAGCCGGTGGACAGACAGAAGTCGGTTTTTCTGCTGGTGGACAGACAGAAGTCGGTTTTTCTGCTGGTGGACATATGGATTTCGGACGTTCAACTGGTGGACAGCAAGTGGTTGGTTTTTCGGCTGGCGGACAGATGGAGGTCGGACGCTTGACCGGTGGACAGACACTGGTCGGAAGTTTGGCTGGCGGACAGACGGAGGTCTTTACTTCCGGTTCGGTCTGCTGACATGCATTGTGCTTGCAGACTCCGTGAGTTATTATAGTCCCGATGTTGATGATGATCTGTGAAATATTACGATCTTCATGGACGGCGGACGCGGGTTGGATCGAATCCTGCTTGATATCCTGTTGACAGTTTTGCAGAGGTTGCTTCACTCCGCGGTCGGTGGTTGGCGGCTGTTCACTGCAAATACGAGCTTTTGCCGCAGCCGGCCTTACCGGGCCACGTGGCAAAACCCTTGGACTTTTCGCCTCAGCACGATTTTCCTGCAGGTTTTTTATAAAGTCCGGCGCCGACTGTGATTTTAAGAAATCGCATAGACTCATTTCGTGGGTTTTCGCACGTTCGCAGGAAGAATTGGGTGGTTTCACAACTGCCACGGGGGCTGGTTTTTCAGGACATGCCATTATCAGTTTGCAACAGCACTGGGCTGATATGCACACATCCACACCTTTTTTGCTCATCGCTTCGTTCGTGTGTTTAAAAGTGTTTCTGGTTTTGGGCGTTAGTGTTACACTGTCAAACTTTGTGTGATTCTATAGCTTAGTGATTTTCTACTCTCAATTTTCAAATATTAAGTGTAGGTAGAAATAAAAAAAATGTGTTTGTATTTTTTCCTTCAGTCGTAACAATACAACGTTGCTATGATAATGTGTCACAATAAAAATATATTATTAGATATATTAGGCTAGATGCAAAATCATACAACTAATACCTACATACGATACTTAAATAGGTATATTTTGTGCATTTATGATTATATATTATTTAATATTTATCATAATTTTCATCATTCAGAAATACATCTTAAATTATAAATATTTATAGTTGTATATTAATCTATTGTTATATTTAAGGCTGAGAATTAACGAGTTAAATGTTAAAGTTAAAGTTAAAAGTTAAATAACTAATAATAGTCTCACTTTTAACACTAATCATGGATAAAATACCTACAAGATAAACATTTAATATCGAAGGACCAGTCATGAACACACAATTTACACGAGGCACATACTCATATATCCATTCAAAAATGTACATTAAATTACCAGGAAAAATTAAAAATAACAAGCCTGGGCAAGTAAATGACAATTTTAAATTGAAATAAGATAAGTTTTTAGAAAATATTTTTAAAAGTTAAAAGTTAGTAGTTATCCTAATTTAGCTTTTTTTCTTAAAAAAGTCTTGATTGATTAATAATATAAAAAAGGGTGTAAGTGGAAGTCACTCTGACGTACATTAGGAAGGCGTCTAAGAGGTCACTGTAATGGATGGTATTAAATTTAAATTCAATGATATCATAAATCTGTGTACAAAAAACGATTCTGAGCGGAGACAGTATATCTGTCTAGGATATTTTATTTTGTTATTACTTATTATTAATATGTTAGACAGTAAATTAAATTAATATTATTATTAAATTGTTATTGATGCTGGAAAAAATCGCAATCGGGGGCTCGATATAAATCGATATCTAAAATATAGTTCTATTATATGTTTATTCTTCGCTTAGAAAATGAAATACTAACAAACCAAAATCCGTTTTGGACATTTTAAAATATAAGGTGCCTGCACACAGATTACAACTGAGTATACTTATAAGGTATTGGACACATGTGAAAAGTTCACTGTTAAATTATAATACTTTTATTATTAATACTAGCAGTTATTTGATAAAAATAATATAATGAACATAATATTTGAAGACAAAAAAAAAAAAAATGTTTAAAGCAAAAATTATAATATTAAATAATGACCTTGATAATAAAGAAAAAAAAACCTTAAAGGTGAACCAAAAAACTATTAAATTAAGCTGTTAAATTGAACAATGCAGGTAACCGCCAAGGTACCTGCATTCGTAGGTACATCTACTCGTATGGAACTTTTCTTATTTGATCATTCACCTGTAAATATTATATTGCATAAAATTAATATTTGAACATTGAAAATTTATATTTCTAAGTAGAGAATGCATCACAATTCCATAAAAAACACAATAATTCTTAATTCTTTGTTATTGGCCCAACAAAGCTAATAATTGAATGATGTAACTACATTATTGTTTATCATCATTAAAACAAATCAGAGAATTCCATCTGCTGTGTGGAAAGTGTCTCGTGTACCTTGTCATTGACTACTTTAATAAGATAATATTATGATACATTTGATGAATAATAACTTAATTTGTTGTTAAGTTATTATCGGTAGTTTAATATTATTTTGTTAACATTTCTTAACTACCTAATAATATAATAATTGTTTTGAAATATTTAAAAATTTGAAGATGTAGTCTGTTTGTTGACGGAATATTTATTTTAATTTTTTTTCTTTTAAAATTTAGATTCTAAGCGGAGATATTTACATAATTTATAATAATATATTGATTTTACAACGATGCATTTTTGTATTTGTTTTTTTTTTGTATCGAATTACTTCGATCTTCAACTATGAGCGGGTTTCTAAAAGATCACTTGATTCAGTTGGTATTTTGGTCAGAGGGAGTCAAAAATAAAAAAAGTCCATATCATTTTTAAAATAATTAGGAAAAACAATCATTTTTACTCGAAACAGTTATCTTCAAAATCGATTTTGGTTTAAGAGACTAAAGTTTAAAATTTAAAATTTAACACACCTATTAAAGTAATAGATACGTTAAATTTGTTGGATAAGAACTTAATGACAAGAACCGTATATGAGGATAAATCGTTCTTATACGAATGAATAATCGATGTCATCAACCGATAATTTAAGCCTTTGTCTCTTAAATCAACATTTTTTTTTTTTTTGTAGATAACTGTTTCGCTTAAAAATAATTGTCTTTTCAAATTATTTTTAAAAGTAAATGGGATTTTTTATTTTTGACTCTCCTCTCGCCAAAATACCAACTGGATCAAATTATCTTCCTGAAACCCACTCATAGTTGAAGATTGAAGTGCTTTGAAACCGAAAAAAAATTTATCGATGTAAAATCTATGTAGGTATTATGAACTACTGTGTAAGCCGCTTAGAATCTAAATTTCAAAAGAAAGAAAAAAATTGGTTTAAATATTCTGTTTAAAGAGTGAGATCTTCAAATTTTTAAATATTTCAAAACAACTATTATACTTTCGGGTATTTAAGACATGTTAACAAAATAATATTAAATTACCTGTATTAAAATTAAAACATGTTATAAGGTTGTGATAAGGTATACCTCATTTGGTTTATATGGCCAGGTATCAGGATTTCTTCCAATCATATATAAATATAATGAGCCATCGGGCCAAGTCCTTTGGCCCTCGGAGACATATGGAAGTTCTTTTTCTCCCAAAAGATTTGCAAGTCCTTCACATTGACTTACATCCAGTTTTTCTTCTCTTTCTTTGGAAATTGCAATGCGTATTATCCTTGTTCTGTCTTGCTTGTTGTCCTGCACATCGTACATCTGTGCGCAGAAAGAAAAACACAGATATAGAGAAAGAAAATTAATCAACCGTATCTTATAATATAATAACTCGGCTTCGCACTGGTGCAGTTTTGTCTTCAGATCATTACCATTATTAATAACATAAATTGTAGTTATTATTACTTATTACTTTTTTGTGTCCGTCTTACAAACGTACAACATGACAAACTGTACATTTACAATAATATATTTTACTCTGTAATTTTTAAAATTAATAAGGTGTATACCTTCTAAAATGTAAAGGCAAGAATATTATGTGGAGCATCTCGGAAGATTTTATTGATGTTATTATTTTTAAGTAAGTTATGACTAGAGCTAGAATTTTAATGACCCAAAAAAAATACAGCACAAAAATGAACTAAACATTTGCAAAAATGACCTAAAAATTCTAAAAAATGTCCAAAAAAGTACTCTGATGAGCGAAAAAAATTTAATTTTAAAATAAATATGTATTATTATTAATTATTAATTTTTCATTTTTTATGTTACACAAAAAAGGTAAAAATTTGTTTTAAGAAGTATATCAAAATTTAAGTTAACTTGTGAGTCTAATTAATTATATAATTACTTTTCGATTCATACCCACTTTGCCGAATCCCAATTCGCCAACTACTCAGTTTGCCGACAAATATACCAGTTTTAAAATATTTTTAATATTATTTTATTAATATAGTTTCAATTTTCCCCATTTGCCGACAGGCAACAGTAATTTTATCGGAAACGGGTATAACAGCGATAATATTATTGTATGTTGTCGATATAAGTTCAAAGGTACTATTTTTATAAGGGTATTATAGAT
>NW_019100979.1:18800-20262 GCF_001856785.1 Myzus persicae | reverse complement strand
CTGCTAGGCTATACAAATAATAATAACTTTGTTAATAAATATTTATCATAAAAAATTAAATGTGATTATTACCGATGACTTGGTTGGTGCCCATGTCGACTGTGTAGGGTTGATTTGCGTTAAAAATTCATCTATACCACGATCCTCGTCTACTGCCTATCAAATTATAATATAATCAATACTAGAAATGTTTAAATTTATAAATTATAAATTACCAATGCTTGTGAAAAGTCTTCATCGTGCGATAGCATTGGGGACATGGCTGAGTATCTTGGTGGTGATGGGTCAAACATGTTCAAGTTAAAGACTTGCGAATATTTCTAGAATAAAAATAAAACATTTAAGTCTTCATTAAAATTGCACCATAAATTATTTTACCTTCAATTCTTCAGCTTCTTGCTTTTCATACCAGCGGGTAGCAATCTGTTGAGCTGCGAATAGCCTTAACTCGCTTAGTATACAATTTTCAGTTTTCTGGATATCTTCACCACGGCTACTAGCAATAATCGTGACCATATCGTCCATAGATAATGTTTTACCATTATATTGAGAGAAAAAATGTGTAGACAGTGTTTCGAGTTGATCTAATACTATGGGTCGGATAATTTTTATTTTTCTTGTAGAGTTTTCAAAAATAGCCCACTCTAAATGTTGAATCGTGATAAGGTCCGTTTGGTTAAGTAAAATTCTGCATCCAACTTGTGTTTTTGATTCAATAACTAGAACGGTTTCTCCTTTATACACCATACTAGTGACCGAGATAGATTCAGTATCCAAAAAAATATTTTTTCTATTTTGTACAGCAGTGTCCAGAATGTAGGATAAAATTTGCCCCATCAACGAAAAAATACGTCTTAAGAAGTCCACAGATATTTTAACGAAACGCGAGGATGTAATTATTAGTATGGATACATCGAATTTCTCTGCAGGATTCAGACCGACGTGTAAAAACTTACGTTCAGTAAAATTTATCGTGAAATTTGTAGATTCAATGAGTTCAGTCGGCGGCGTAGGCGGAACGTATGTGAAATTCTTCTTCTGGTAAATTGTTTCCATGTTTCTTATTGATTCAGCCATGATTAAAACAAATAATTTTTAAACACTCAAAACACACTTTTAAATAAAACTGATTTAAAACGACTTGATGCTAGAACGGATACTCAGCTACTAACGATTTTGATCGGTAATTTAAAGTGGGACACATTGGTAGCGCTAGTGTCATTGGCTATTAAGAGTCCGCCACATCCTGGCGACCGGTAGGGCACATTAAGGAGATATTTATTTGTGATTATTACTGCCATTTGGCAGGAAATGTCTTTCGATCACTAATGTCCAGGTGGTGTGTGAATATTTTATTGTCAATACGTCTATCAATATAAATGGTTTTGCTGTGTGTAGTATTTTTAATTGAATAAGGATACCATAGAGTTCTAAGTATGCAGGTGCAAGCTATATATATATA
>NW_019100979.1:15372-17402 GCF_001856785.1 Myzus persicae | reverse complement strand
AAAAAAAGATAATATTCTAATGGTGGGGGGAGGTACGTTCTTAATTGTTTATTGAAGAATTGAATAGGGATATACATTATGAGTCCGCGACATCCTGGCGACCGGTAGGGTACATTAAGCTTTAATTGAAAAGGATATTATCCTATTGTCTCTTAATGTCGAAAGTGTCTTTCAATATAAATGCGGCTATTAAGAGTCGGCGACACGAGTCGTGCGAATTTCGAAATAGGCATTTAACATATCGAATAATCCTAATGGCAGGAAATATACGGGCCATTGTGGTCAAATATCTCCTATTATGGTGTATTCATCGATATTATTCGTGTACGCAGCTGCAAGTTATTAGTATCCTAATGATATTATAATATGACCAGTATACTGTGGTTTAAATATTTTTAATTTTATTTATAATATGTTCAAACTCTGGTTAAATAGGTAAGAATAACATTATTAAATAATATGGCGGTGTGGCCTAGTGGTAGAACCAACCTCACGGTGAGGAGGTACATCCGTGTTCGATACTCGGACTTTTGTTTTGCAGTTTTTCCACGACAACGGATATAATTTGATAAGTGATAACAAATGATAACGATAACTGATAACAATTGATAACGAAAACTGATAACAATTGATAACGATGATATGATAACTGATATCAATTGATAACTGATTAGAATAACAGCAGTATACGTATGTCACACACGTACGCGATAGGGCGGCGGCGGCGGATGAGGATGCGGGCGGTGGGATGAGTGATGAGTGATGAGGGATGAGGGATGAGGAAGAGTGATGAGGGATGAGGTTTTAGAATCGGCTAAAAGATACTACTAATTTAAAATGCACCTTATCCCAAGCATTAACCACCATATGCATAGCTTCTAGCACAGTTATTTTACGAGCTATTTGTGACGCAGGAATTTCACATACATCTATAGTTTCAACAATAGAATTCCGCATTGCTTTTCGATAGTAAGTTTTCATTGTTTTTATAATTCCCTGGTCAAGAGGATGAATGAGTGTTTGGTGGTAAAAATTTCAAACCGATGTTTTGTAAATTTTTTAAATTTGTATGAGCCGTACAGTTATCAAGAAGTAGTAAAATACGTCTTGGTTTTTTTATTTCTCTATCCCATTTTCGTAAAAATTCGGTAAAAATTAGACTAGTCATCCAAGCATTTGAATTAGCGTAATAATCGACGGGCAATGTCTTAATGCCCCGAAAACAGCGTGGATTTTTACTTTTACTAATAATTAAAGGACGTCGTTTATCCGTACCTGTCATGTGGCGCGCCAGCATAATTGTAAGTCTTTGCATTTGTTTTTTGCATCCATTGGCCGTATTTCCTTTAAAATCAAAAATATAATCTGGTAGAGCTCGATAATACAGACCAGTTTCGTCTACATTGTATACATCATCAGGTGCATAATTAGACGATGCAATAAAATTCACTGTAATACCAAACAACAAAAAAGATACAATGAATATAGTTAATAAAGAAATTCCATAATAATAATACACAAATTCGTTGAAATTCATTTGTTTATAGTGTTTATACATTTCTATTGTTTTGGGTGAAGTATGTATAGTTTTCCCATTCATAAAATAAAAATATATCTTGCGTATACCTATCTATAGTACACTGAAAGAAAAATCCTGATCATATTAAAAAAAAATTGGTTGGTTTGACAATTATCTTGTTGCTATTCAGCCGACAAGATTTTTATCAAAACAACATATGTGAAATTGTAATTATGATAATATGCTAATTAAAAATAATTCTGGTTATATTTACAATATTTCCTATTTGTTTGACAACTATCTTGTTGCTATTTAACAAACAATATTCTTGTCAAATCAACAATATTCTACTGTAGTTATGATAATATGATATTTGGAATTATTGATAAACTAATTATCAATATAACAATGCAAGTTGTCAATATTACAGAAGTTTCTAATATAATATATAAAGTCTCTAATATAATATATATATACATATAGTGGCATGCTCTGCACGGGGGGGGGGGGG
>NW_019100979.1:0-15119 GCF_001856785.1 Myzus persicae | reverse complement strand
AATTTAATTTTAGCCCTCTAACTTTAAGGTCTAGTTTAGCCTATGACCAACATCATTAAACATGCCACATACATACCTAGGTATACAATTATATATTTAATTACTAAAAATATATTATTGTATAAGGTATTTTATTACAGATTCAAATTTTAATGGCAGAAAATAAGGTATCAATAAAAATAAAATTTTAAGGTGGTCTATAAACTAATAAACTAAAAACAAATTATTTAAATGATATGTTTGGCTCACTTTATTGATTATATTACAATTTAATATAAATACCTCGTTAAATACAATATTGATAAAAATATAAAAAGATGAAAAAAAAAAAAAAAACAATTTTATAAATGTAGGTACTTATGTTTTTTCTTTAGTTAAATGACAAATGAGCACTGCTAAACAAGATAATAAAATAATTAATTATTACAAATATTTAAAAACAAAAAAAATAATAATGATAACTATTATTTAACATTTTAGAGAATATTAATTTTTTTTGTAAAATAAATTTTAAATATAAAATTATGAAAAAATAATAAAATCATTGGCAGTATTGGTTATTGCAGACTATTAAGAGACTATTAAATAAAATATATTAGTTTAATTCAGTCAATATTTGTGATAGTTTAGGAAGAGGTATGTTATATGTTGAAGAGTAATTAAAAAAATATTTTTGAATAAACAACCATACTACTAATGATTCTGGTGGATATTGCAGATTGAATAGTTGAAATATTTTGTAACAAACTTCAATTGCTCTTATAATTGAATGTACCTTATACTTAACAGAATCAAAATAAACTAATATTTCTTTAATATAAAAAATGGTTCCAACAACAAGTATGAAGGGTTGTATAGGTTTACACTGTTTCTTAAGATTTTCAAGGTGAGATTCCATCATTTCTACAGATTCTCCAAACATCATAAAACTTTCTTGGGAATCTTTTATAGAGAGCTTAATGAGGTTTTTTTTACCATTATCATCTTTTGTTACTTTTTTTGATGTTGGTGCAAACATCCCATGTAACAAATACATCAAAGCAGAATTCTTTACATCTATAAAATATAATCATTTGTTGTTTTAATAGTAGTTGTGTATTAAATGTTGATTATTGGTTAATGAAATTCCTTAGTATCATTTACCAACTCAAAATTTACGTTTGATCCTTCTCTCTCTCTCTCTCACACACACACACTTTTTACAATAATAAAAGTAAAATAAACTTTTAATAGGTACTTACTCTCATTTAAATTGTTGCCATTTTTTATTTGGTCTAATATTTTTAGACAGCTTGAATCCTTCACCTTTTCAGGTAGAATGTCATAAATTGTATCACATTTTTTTTCAAATTCGAAGTAAATATTTTGATGGGGGAATATGGCACTATAGTCTATGTCGATCTGAAACAGGTTTTGAATAAAAAGTTTTATTTATAGATTGTAGTCCATACTCAATTCAGTAGATATGGTTATTTACTACTAATACTATAATATAATGTAAATGCAAAATATTTTAAGTCTACATTATAATTCTGATAGCATTGTTAAAATAACTGATGGACAAATTTTAATTGAAATTTATTAGCAAGTTCCGTAAGAAGCCCGATTTTTGATATCATTAAAACATCATGAATTATATCATGATTAATAATACACTTTTTTTTAATTTTTCAAAAGTCATTTTTAGGACTTATAAATAAAAATTTCAAAAATCGGGCTTCTTACGGAACCAGATATAACTCTCCTCTACAATTTTGTTCATAGGTGTTTTTACGATAAAACCACTCAGTAACCCATATTATTGGAACGCGCAAACATGTTTTTAAAGGAATTTTTCGGGTGATTTTTTTTCGTGACACGTCCTCTTAAGGTAATATTTTTTCGGGATGTTGTTAATCTGGCATACATTTTCATTTCTTTATGTTTTCCTTCAAATCAAAAACACCAATACAATCGAGGAGGACCTGAATATTCTATAACAGTTGGGTAATGAACTAAGAAATGATGTTTTGGTTTTAGGGTGTCATTAAAAAGTATAATATATTGATTTTTATGTTTTGAGATTTATTGCTTTAGATAACTAATTGCATCTGCATTAAAAGTATATGATAACAAAATATCAACCATTTTAAGTAATATTAAAAAAAATGACCAAACTTCATCATTTCTTGGCACTAAATCTCCTACCATAAGCGGGAAAAAATATATGAATGTCATAACTTCCCTAGCAGACATTTTCAAATGACAATTATTCAAGTGATTAATTGAGATTTCGGGAGAAATATTACCAAACTCTATTGGGCCATAGTTAAAATTTGATTTTCGATTATTCAATGTATCTAAAGTTAATAGTTTAGCTGTGTTGATAAAATATTTAATTATATGACACATATCATAATGAAAAACACCCTCATACAAATCATGCATAGTATCCACGCAAAAATTTTGAGTTACATGAAAACTTTGGATTTGATTTAATATTGATTCCTTGTAAATTCCTGACTCAGAAAAGTTTTGGATGGCAACGTCTGTATTATAATTATCAATATTTCGCATACAACTAATGTCTTCTTCACACATTTGTTTTGACCTTAATTTATTGACTTTACAAAAACGACAAAAGTAATGCGCAGAAAAGACTTACTAAATTCTAAAATGCTATTCATACCTAAATTATCACCAAGTACTATACCCAGAATAAAGTGAACATGGAAACTGCCACATTCAGTAACTATATCCAAGCCATCATTTTCTAAGCAGTTAATTTCACAAATTAAAGTTTGCAAACAGAGATCATTTCCAAATTCTTTTAAATCTCAAGATTTAATAAGAGCGGCTAAAAAAATATTTGAAAGTTTTGAACTATTTTCTGCAAGGGGAAAGCTGTAATAAATTGTTGAAATTTGATGGAACATAGCATGTGAACCTAAGGGATTATTGATTTCAGCGTCATCAATGTAAAGAAAATATAGAATTAATATTTTATCACTATTGTGATTACATATTTTTAGTTTCCAAAGTTTACCTTGTCAAAAATTAATTATGTTATTTTCATTACTAAGTTGTAATTTTTTAAGTTTATTTAATTGATTTTTAAAATTGTGACCATGCTCAAAATATTTTTTGAACTGGAGTTTTAATGGTAATAGAGCACCCTTTGTTTGTTTTTCGTCATACACAGTCTCACCCAAGTGTTGAACAGGGCGAATTTCATTATGAATAGTAAATTGTTTTACTTCAGATATTAAATCATTAGCAACTAACCATTTTAATAAAATGTATTCTGAAGTACAAAATTGAAAAGGGTTGGACATGGCTGTTAGAATATTATCAAATTTTGACAAAGATAATGGTTCTTTAACTTCTGATTTAACAACATTTTTTAGTATAGAAACCATTGGTGTAAGTAAACTTTGAATTATACCTGATTGAATATTGCTCACATCCTTTTTAGTAAAATTATTATTATCATGTAATCCAACAATAAATTCTACAGCAGATTTATAAAAAGAATTAATAGCTGTATCAATATTAAATTTTTCTTCGACCATAGAGTAGTACTTGCAGCTTGATTCGGCAAAAAAGTAGGTTCAGTGGTATCTAAAGGTAATGGAGTTTCAAAGTGCGATGGGTTGTTAGGTAAAGGTTCTATTTCATAAGAAGTATGTTTAATAGTCATATGTCTTTTAAAAGACCCTAAACACTGAAATGTTTGTGTACAGTTTTTTTCGGCACATTTGTAAGTACTATCAGATTTAAGAAAATGAAAAATTTTAAAATGTGAAACTAATGCTTTCCAACTGTGAATATTTGCTTGACACATATAACAAATCATTTTATTTCGTACAATTTAAATAAGTTGGTACTTACCTTATGATTTGAATTTTAAGTTTTATATAAATTCACACGCACAACACTTACAACTTGAAGATTAATATTTTAACATTAATATAACTGAAACACATTTATACGCAAGTCGCAGCGACCAAATAATAACAATTGTTATCCTGTAGCTTTCCGCAGGCTGAAAAAGTATTCGGCCATTCGGGTATTATAATATTATTATTGTCATGTTAACAATTTTTTGTCACGATGAAAAGATCGTTGTTGCTTGTGAAAAAACCAGACCGTATTAAGGATGATTCACACTGAACCGACACTCGCAGACCGGCACCGGGCCGCACAGACCCGTACCGGACCGACATTTTGAGAGAGTATTCACATCATACCGTCGTACACAGACAGACAACTGATATGTAATAACTAAAATATGTACAGTTAGTAAGTTGCAGTTAGTATAAGTGCAATTAGTCCAGCCTAGGTTGTCTAAAACTATGTTTAAACACTTGTCTACTAAGCATCTGGCTATGATGGCAATAGCTTTAGATGAAGTAGAACAAGAAACAACAAAAGGTAAAAAACGTATTTGGGTGCATGAAATTTTAAAACGGAGAAAAGTAGATGGTGAATTTTATACATTATGTACGACTCTTGAAGATCACGAAGAAAAATTTTTTATTTATTTTAGAATGTGTTCATATCAGTGTAATATACTTTTATCAAAAATAAAAAATGATATTACTAAACAAAACACTCACTTTAGAGAAGCGATACCAGCTAAACAAAAATTGGCAGTATGTTTAAGGTGAGAAAATATAGAATTACTAATACATATTATTACATGAATATTCATTATATTTTTTTCAACTCATAATTAATATTAATATAAAATAATATATTTGAACAATCGTAACAATTAAATGCAATTAAAATAAAACATACCGGAAACTGAGTATATTCTAAATACAGCTTTTATTTTTAAAAATTACAATTTAATATTTATAACTTTATAAGTAATAAAAAAAACAATAGTAATTTTTAAGGTATGAATGTTGTTAAAAAGTTACCTACGTTTGATGATGTGTCTGAATCAGAGTGGTGACTTATTGAACCGTCAGTATAATCTTGTGTGGATTGATAAATTGGTTGCAACGCCGATGTATGTTGTTGTTGGTATTGTTGTTGATATTGTTGTTCATGAAGTTTTTGAGATTTTATGTGATCTAGTTCCAACTCGGAAATCACAGAAAAAACTCTTGTTTTAGCCAAATGCTGGAGATAAGGAGAAAATTGTTTCACCGTCGAACCCATATTTTGAAAAAATTGATCAATCACATTAATTTCATTTTTTTCATTTTTTTCTGTATTTGCCTTAACTTCTTCTATCTTTTCTTTTTCTATGATGTACCTCATCAAATGCGAGGACGCAGATTCTGAACTTACATGGCCTTCATTTTTTTTTCTTTTTTTGGGAGTCATAATTTTCTTTGGTGGAGGTTTACAAAATTTTGGAGATAGTTCCGATGGTGTACTATTTGTAATATTTTCTTCAGGTGAAATAATACTTTCCATTGTGATGTTGCCAGATTTATTTATTTCGTTTTTAGAATAATTTAATTCGTTTTCTGAATCGGAACTACTTTTCAAATGTATGCTGATAATACTAAAAGAAAATTTAATGACCGTCTCTCTAGAGCAAGGAAAGTAGTAGAAGATANTCAAATGTATGCTGATAATACTAAAAGAAAATTTAATGACCGTCTCTCTAGAGCAAGGAAAGTAGTAGAAGATACTTTTGGACAGCTTACTCAAAAATTTCGTATTTATTCAAGAAGAATGAAAATATTACCGAAAAATGCTGACAAAATTATCATGACTACTTGTATTTTACATAATTTTATAAAACAACATGGAAATATTGGAAATAGCACTCAATTATCAAAATCTATATTAATAGATACAGTTCATAATATAATTCCAATTCCAAGACAAGGAGGGAGTGCTAATAGAGATGCATTTGAAGTTAGAGAAAAAGTTAAAGACTTCATTTGTTCACCTTTAGGACAACTGCCATGGGAATAAGTTATTTTAAAAATCGTTGAATGCAAATCCGTTTAGTAAGGAATTAAAATAAATATAATTTTTAAGCTTTTTTTTTACTTAAATTTAAATGTATTATCATAAATATTTATCTATAGGTACATTGGTTTTAAGTTTTTTCATTATAAAATTACTCAAAATATATAACTATATAACTTTTAATAAATTAGAATCTTATTTTAAATAAATGTTAATTAACTTTAGAAGTATAGGAGTGTTACTTACTTGGCTGATTCATTTCTTGTCCAATTTCCTTCCATATTGATTCCTTAAATGAATAGTCACTATACTTTTTGTGACTTAAATCATATAAGCAATTCCTAGCTCTAACTAGCTCAATTAAAACTTCATTGTCCATTTTTTAAAAATAGTTGTAGACTTGACTAATAAAATACGTAGGTACTAGGTTCAAGGTTATTAACATACTGAATCAATATTGTGATAAATATAATAATTTAATATTATATTATATTTTTATATTCTATTTTAGTATATGAACGTCGTTATCGCCTTCATACCCCAACTCTCCTCGCCCAGACGACAACCGTGCAGACACGACATGCACCGACAAAACATTATTTAATAGA
The DNA here is from genome assembly GCF_001856785.1 of Myzus persicae. Taxonomy (NCBI): domain Eukaryota; kingdom Metazoa; phylum Arthropoda; class Insecta; order Hemiptera; family Aphididae; genus Myzus; species Myzus persicae. The sequence continues at coordinate 8,592 of NW_019100979.1, read as the reverse complement.
ATGTTTGTCGGTACTGCACGGTGCGGTTAGTGTCTGCGCGGTGACGGTCTGTTAAGTGTAAATTGGAATATTATTTTATATTAATTAATAATTTGTCGGTCCGGTACGGGTCTGTGCGGTCCGGTGCCGGTCTGCGAGTGTCGGTTCAGTGTGAATCATCCTTTAAGCTAAGACTATTGAAAATATGCGCAGGAGAATTAAGCTGGAACTTGTGACGTGCCCGGACAGAATGCGGAAGCTGATCAACCGTCCGACGTTCAAGTATTGTACCACTTATAGCGATGATCTCGTGGCGGTGACCCTGGACAACAAAGAAGTGGATTTCTGTAAGCCGATATATATAGGATTTACCGTACTGGAACTCAGCAAAGTTCTAATGTACGGATTTCATTATGACGTCATGAAGCGGCATTACGGGGATAAGATCAACTTGCTATATACTGATACTGGTGCGTATACAACGCGTAATCTTGAATAAAAAAAAAAAATATATTATTATTATTATTCGTTTCAGATTCACTAATCTACCGTGTAGTAACCATTGATTTTTACGACGACCTGGCCAACAATCCGAATCTTATGAGTTTTATGGACACGTCCAATTTACCGGTAGAACACAAGTGCTATACAACTGCTCGGAAACGGATTCTAGGGCTTTTTAAGAATGAAACCAATGGACGTACTGTTTACGGATTCGTGGCATTACGAGCTAAATCGTATGCCTACGATTTGGAACAGGAAATCTGCATCCGCTCAAAGGGTATTATGAAGTACGTAATTAGAAACCACCTCACGTTCGCCGAACATAAGCGATGCTTATTTACCGACGAGCGTGACGACGAGTTCGACGCTAACATGGGGAAAATGATTGCAGCCGATTCTGCGCTTAAAGCTGTCGCTCAAATACATCGGAACTTCTCATCGCCTGCAGGTTTCGTTCGTCGTCATCGTCAACGGTGGTGCCCACCCCTCCGGCGCACTGTTACAGCTACATACCTTTTACGCCGTATAAAGAAAACGTCTCTATACGCTCGTTTAAGCATGAGTTGCGAACAATTAGGTCTATGAAACTCGTCTGAAACAGGGCTGACAATAAACGTTACGTGTTACCGGATAACATTTCTACGTACGCACATGGTCATTACCTTTAAATTATTATTGTTATTACATATCTGTATATTATACAATGCATCCTGTTCAACTATACCTGTATGCATTGTATAAATCTAGAAATGTATCAGTTGTATATTTATGTATAAAAATATGTGTATGTAAAAATTATATTTTATATTAATATAATCATATTATTATATAAACACCGTTTTTATGTATATAATACTGTTTTATCTTTTTGGGGACATACTTATCAGTCAAATACCGCGGTCTTGTTAATATTATCATTTTAAAATCCCCACTTAACTGCACTGTGGTAAGGCGTGGATTGAGTGTAGTGGGAGAAATTATATACACACATATAAGAGGCGGCGCCGTGTACTATATCAGTCAATCTTTGGAGTTAAGCATACACGATTGTGTAGTAATAATAATAATATATATGATTATGGCTCATTTTTCGACTATGTTCCAACTCTATGCGTGGTAAGTTTTATCATTTTTTTTCAACCCTACTTAAATAAAATAAAATTTTATTTTTAGTCACCACAATTATTCCCTGCTACATACAGACTGGAGGACTACACGCTCCAAGTCACGGAATATGGGGTGTTGGATATCAATTATTCGCTAAGATTCGATGTGGGTCAACGTTTCCCCTGGCAGACAAGCGACGCGGATTTATCAAGTAAGTCTTAATAATATGTATAAATAAAATTAATATTTTTTTTAAAAATCACATCTCATTTTCAGACGACGCCCAAATATTTCATCTGAGTGATTACTCCGATGGAGGCAGATACGACGAGACCGGTGTGTACAGAATTGTACATTGGAAAAAAAAATTAATGTAGAAATAATTTTTAGTGTAAATAAAATATTCTGATAAAAATACATAAGACTTCTAATTTTTGATTTTATTTTATTTTTTTAAACATATCAAACAGATTTCTTTAAGTAATAATAATTTTATGGAGAGAGAAGCTCCATAATCAATGTCACTCGAAGTCTATTATGAAACTCCTGTTATGTAAGCCTTTAAATATCAGGCTTACTGCTGGAATGGCACCCGCGTTGTATTTGTCGGTGTCCTACTTTGAAATTACCACCGTCTTGGGTAGGAAAACGTTAATCATCCCCCCGTTCCCCGCGTCGAACAGCACACATGACACAGTCGTCCCAAATTTTGTTTCTACTAGTTTCATTGATCGTACGGGATACGCTTCATCCTTCTGCAATTCCCCAATTGAGAGATTGACGACGTTGACTTGACTTCTTAACGTGTTCAAGAATGCCATAATAAACTGAGGGCTGGGAAAAAATAAAAAAATAATGTTAGATAAAAAATAAATTGTTTAAGTGCAAGCGCTAAGTGGGAATAGGTATTTTAATAAAAATTAAATTAACTCACTTTATTTTAAATATTTCTCAATTAAAAAACGGTTTGTCGATTATGTCGGACGATGTGGTGTCGCTGGTGCCGGTGGTGATGATGACCGTACGACGAGTATGACTTTAGAACTAAATTGAAAAAAATATTGTCGATTAATATCAAACAAAAATGTATGACACGATTGCATATAAATATTAAATAAATACAATAAAATAAACTCACTTTAATATAATATTATACAGTAGATCCCTGGGACGGTTTGGTAGGACTGTATGTTGACGGTGGCGTTGAACTCGAGTGAGAAAAAATTCAGAACTACAATTATAAAATAATATTTATTAATTTCATACTCAAAAGTTCTCCATTCAGAAGTGAAAGATTCTTTCTAAATTATAAACGTAACAGCCGTATAATATGATCGCATATAATAATATTTATTAAATAAATAAAATAAACTCACTTTATTTGTACAATGATGATATAGTAAGAATTCTATCTTTGACTGTCGACGGAGATGAAAAATATGAGGACTGCTTCAGTTAGTTGGGAAAATACGACTGATTTAGTATTCAATGACCGATGGCCGGGCGCCTAAAATTATTATCAGCAGACGCCCCCACCATAATCTATTTGCGTGTACAATATCGAGCGGGTACAGTGATTGATAAACGCGTATTATGTGTTTGTCAATAGTACAAAATAGTACCCTAATTGTCAATAGGGTCATCCGCTGAGCGGATCCTGTGCGTCGCGTATAGCTAATCGGAATGTGTTGCTTCGTTCACACGAGGCTGGCGGGTTGACCGTCGCCGCCAGATGATGAGCACCCCGACTAAAGGGTCGTCCAGATGTGGCTTAAGATTATTTGTGTAAAAAAACTCTATAATCGTACCCCATACGCTTATTTAGAAGATATCTAGTATACAAAAATGATAATAATTATATTTATCTACAAATTATTTTTAAAAGACATGTTATGGAATGCGAGGTCGTTCGTTTGACCGAATGACTGTAGAACCCCAGATATGGAATATATATATATATATATATACAGATATATGCGTAATAAAACTCTAAACACGATTATATAATATACATTTATTTCGGAAATATTATTTACAAAAATTAAATTATATTATCTACAATTATTTTCAAGTATTATTTTTTAAACCATTTCAGCAATGTGAAAACTCGATTATACGTACATTGTGAGCCAACTAAATCCTTATGGTATATACAGCACGGTTGGTGATGTATATTTTCGGCTAACTGCCCGTGTAGTTGGTCTAGCCGTGGGCAGTCCAAATCCTCGCCCATCTCTATAATTTTGACAATTTTGAAGGATATCTTGTATAATCTGGCGCTTTTCTTTGCCTTTCACGTAAATGCATTCGAAATTTAACGATTTTAAAATCTTTCCTATTTCAGAATACTCCACGTCCCCGCAAACCGTAGACAGTTGATGGTAATTGTGAAACAGCCACATGTTGACAGCATTGATTTTTGACGTATTTTCACGCGTCCGAGTATGTTTAAAAATCCAATGTTGTCTAGCCCCCCGTCTATGTCGGCTATAGACATTTCTTTTATCAGGAGTTTTGACCTAGTATGCATTAAATATCTAGAATAGCCGACGCCATCGTACTTGAATTTTTATAATGTATATATAATAAAGTCCTACAGACGGCAGGCAACGACGGTTACTGGTTATTTTTCCAAGGTCCGGCCCTCCAGAATTACTATTCTGGCGTACGCGTAAGCCAAGTTAGTTTTCAAATCGTTGATGTTTTTATTTATAATCTCAACGGTTTCCATATAAGATTCAATTTTATTATTGGTTTCTATAAAATATTTTTCGACTGCCGGTACGAGCGTTGATTCTAAATCTCTCCGTCGAGCATCGAAATATTTTCTCATTCGCCCCAGATAAATTACTTTATATGGCTAGTTCCTTTGTAATCTTATCATTTAACGCGGTGATTTTCCCCGCATTAATCTCGATTAAATTAACGTGTGAGGCGAGCTCTTTTTCGTATTTTTCATCCATATCCGCTATGGTATTATTCAGCCGACTGGCCGGCGAACCTCCAAATGCCGCGGTAACTGTGCTTGTATTTTAAGATCTACCTTATTTATCCAACTATTATTATTAAAACCTAACCAACGAACGAATACATGTCGACCCATGGTGCGAATTACTTTTTCCACCAAATAATCGTCGGACAACATTGTTCTGCGTATTTCTTCGGCGTAAAAAACCGCCAGCTATCGGATTGCCCGTATAATCTTGAAGGATGAATGTGCTCGGCGTAGTCTTATTCACTTTAATAATAGTAAATATTTCCGTAGACCAATTGGGTAAATATCCTTTGGTGAAAACACACTTGTACACGCTAATGCGGACTTTGTCCCCAATGCTAAATTTTATTTTACCAGTTTTCACGGCATCGTGTTTCAGTGTTACCCGCGACGGGTGGGCATCAGCCTGCCTGGGCGTCATTCCAATAGTTCTGTGTATCGAATTGTTATAGTCATCGATTAACGCCGGTAAAATCTTTATCCACGTGTGTTAACCTCTGCTGGTGAATTCTTTAAGTATACGCTGAAACAGCGTGCGATTTTATGTTTTTACAACCTTGATCGCGCTAAACGTACTATACATTTTAATATTGTGTTTTTTAACCAAAGCTTCAAAATGTTTATTGTAGAATTCACGTATCTGATCGACGTGTAATAGACTAGGACTATTCTGTGCGAAAATTTTACTAGCTGCTACAGCGACTTCTTCACCTTTCTTCGTCTTCAAACCGACGGCCCACGAGTATTTAGTGAAACAGTCGATAATACACAGTATATATCTATATGATTTATTCACGGTGGAATATTGCTGCATTTCGACAAGGTCTGCTTGGAATAAATCGTTTTTACCGTAAACAATGACGGTCGTATCCCGTTTCGCTGCCGAATTAATCCCATTTTACAGTGGACCCATTGCGCCGAATTCTCTGAATATTTTTATTTTAAAATATGATTTGTGATTTGTAAAGCGATAAAGTACAGATACTGTAAAATATTAATCATTTGAAACAATCTTAATACTAAAGTTATAAACTATCCGAATTCTGTAGGTATCGATCGATAAATACCCGATGATTATATAAATAACATAGAATGAATTGTGTGTCGTGATGGCGATATCTGCAAAGTCGAAAACACAGTCAGTAGAGTCAGTCAGTCTGACGGTATCTTATGATTATCATCACTGTCTGCGCATTTATAATTTAAATTTTAAAATAATAATGTCGAATATTGAATATATTTCTACACAGCAAAAAGGTTTTAATAACTATTATTTTAGAATTGATGATAATAAAAAATAAAAAATATTGGAAGTGCATTGAAAACTGTGGAGCTCACGTGATAATTTTAAATTTATACACAGTACATTCCGATAAATTTTGTCATCATAATCACAGCCCCCGTCCAGTAAAAATCGAAGAAAAATGTTTCAAGGCCAAACTTCGTTTGAGAGCAGAAGTAAACCCTCTTGAACCAATTCCGAAGGTAATTATAAAAATAATAATTAATCATATTATTATTATACACTAGAGATTAGATAAAATAATAATATATATAACTTATATTACTAAGTATAATTATAATTTTAAACTAAGTATAAAACTATAATTATAAATAGTTACAATTTTTATTTTTTTATTTCATACATTTCGTCGAAATTCGAACTTAAAATGCTAATTAAAAAAATGTGATTTTAATATTTATTAATTGCCATTGTCACAGTATATTAGGAGCGTTGTTTTAAATTTTAAATTTTTTTGCTGCCCAAAAAGTAAATTAACGAGTTAACCACATTTATAACTTAATATATTAGTAATATAGATAGTACTATATTACAGGAGTCTCCGGGTTTTTTGGCTCTCGCCTACCGCCACTCGTCCGTGCCTTAGCGCTAAGCGCTACTTACGGGCGAGGGTGGAGCTAGTGCGGCGGCGCAAGCGCCGCCGGGCAAGGGTCTTCTGTGGAACACCGGCACCGGGCCCGAGGGCCCGTACCTTTCTTGGGTCCGGGATGACTCAATTAAGTGCCACCTGGGTACCAGACCTCCCACTAGGTACAGTGGTTTGCTGTTCTACTATCGAGCGCTGGTCCCACAACCACCACGTTTCAGCTGAGTTAGGCTCCTCAACCTTGAGGGGCATCGCTTCTGACGGCGGGCCGTGCAGCGTGCGATGGGGCTCCCCTCTCCCGTGGCACCGACTAGGTTTTAAGTTGACGTCGGTAGGTCAACCCGGTCACCGGAGTGACCTCCCACTATTTTGGCTTCCCAGCCGGCTAGTGGGGGGCCCAGTACTATATTACAGTAGACACCAACGCTAAAGATAAATTTACTTAACTTATCGTATAGATTTACAAAGAAGTTCGAACTGCCTATTTAAGACAAGAAGGAGATTGTGTAACTCAAAATCAAAGAGAAGAAGCTGTAGCAACGTACCAATCAGTTAAATCAAGCATTCATCGAAATAAACGCAAAGAAGTGCCTCCACAACCTACAAATAGAAGAGACTTACATATACCAGGTTTGTAGCGTCAAACATTAGACGGAAGAAACTTTTAATAAAATTTTAATTTTTTGAACCCCAGAAATATTTTCTAAAATGTGTGACGCTGAAACTTTTTATGGATGGTACTTTTAAAAGATTACCAACGATATTTTTACAATTGTAAACTATATATTGTGTACATTTTGATGTAGTATTTCCAGGAATGTATGCTTTACTTTCTAATAAAACTGAAGCTACATATAATCCCATGATCGATCTTTTAATAGCAAAGGCTAATAGTATAGGAAAACGTTTAATATCAAAAATTTTTCAATTAGATTTCGAAATAACAATGTTTAATACAATAAAAAATAAATACCCGGGTGCACAAATTCTTGGATGTTTTTTCCATTATATGATTTATAGGAAAATTGTTGATGTTGGTCTTCGAAATGATTATGTTTCATATGTTTCATCCGTAGCTGATCCACTTATAAAAACTTTGGTTCGTAGAATTTCAGCTTTACCTTTAGTTCCCATAGAACAGCTGTATAATTTATGGCTAATAATTGAAAGTGAAAAACGTAATAATAATCAAAAAGTGAAAGATTTTTTAAATTATTTTGTTGAAACATGGTTAGACGATTTAACGTCCTGATTTAGTCGATATATTTGGAACCACTGGAATACTACAGATAGGCGAACAACTAACAATTTAGAAGGTTGGCATTATGCATTAAATAAAGTAGCAGGTCGAAATAATCCTAGTATATTTGAATTTATCGTATTAATAATACTACTTCTTATCGTTATTAACGAAAAGAACACGCAAAAATTGTGGATGACATGAAACTTCTCCAACGTGGAAAACAAGCTACAAGAATTTATAATAAATACATTAAGCTCGAACAAAGAATTTGCTGTCTTAAGGAGAGAGTGATAAGCGATCCTCCACAGATAAAATGGATTGATTACTTGAACAACATTAGTTATTTAATTAAGCACAATGAATAATTTTAACTAATTTAAAAAACATTTTTATAATTTTATTATTATTATGTAATTATCAATTTTTTTATTTATGACTAACCTAATAACTGTGCATGCAATTTTATATAAATATTATTAATTAGTATATAATTTGTAACTTAAAGGTTATATTAAGTTATTTAACAAATAAATAAAAAATAAATTCGGCGATATGGTACGGCGGCAAAACGGGAACTGACCATAATGATGCGTAGGGACGTTTCGATTTTTCCGATATGAGTAAATATCGATACTTTTCTTTCGATATGAGTATTTTTAGTATCGATATTTTTGATTCGATATTTTATCATATCAATATAAATATCCGGTATCGATACGAATTTTCCATGGAGATTATAATAATGTTATTATATTAACTCACCGAATCTAAGGATGGTTGTGACGCGGCTACGGCGCTGATGGTGGTCGCGGTGAGCCGGTCTTGAGGTGATCGTGATGTTTGAGTCACAATAAAAATGAAAAAAAAAGACGATC
>NW_019100978.1:10975-21430 GCF_001856785.1 Myzus persicae | reverse complement strand
TCATATAATTGTACAATTTAACTGCCAGAATTCAATCAGTTTTATTAGATCTACTGTTTACACACAATGCAAACTGTTACAAAAAAACATATTTTATATGGTAAGTAGGTGTACCAATACCAAAAATATAAACGGTAAATAGTACTTCGCTGAAACTTTTAGACCAATGGACCAAAATATGTACTAATTTCACTATTAATTCATGTACATACATGATATGCTTGTAAAATGTAAAATAATGAAATGTAATAAAATGTAATATAAGGTTAGTTATATTGTACTTGTACTATTTTTCTATTCAATCAAGTACCTATAAAAGATACATTTACAACATACGTTGGTCATGGTAAATGTGTAGATAAAAGCAAGTATTACTTATTAAATAGTTTAATTAGTATAGTATAGTCACAATAATAAACTGCATAAGTAATTAAGGTAACGCGAATAAGTCTTGGACGGGGAGGTCCACGATAATAAACTCGAATTTTGAAAAAAAATCGGAGCAAATGCGTTGAATATGATAAGACGGAACCGATGCGGAGAGACGAAAAAAAAAATTTCGAATTAACACGGCCGCCGCAAGTTATCGACATCGCCGGGGGACGGGTTCGAACTCGGGACCCCGAGTTGTTTGTCCTATGCCTACACCTACCTAACCGCCTATCGAGATGACAACCGGAGTCAAATCTACGACTTAGGCTGGTGTCACACGGACGTACAAAATACGTCGATACGCGCGTAATGTTTTACGTGCGTTGTAGAAGTACATTATCGCTTACAGGAGTAGACACACGAGGAACGTGCGCTAAAAATAACGCACGTTCGGACGGACGTAAATTTCTTATCGACGTATTTTTTCTAGTACGCACGTCGAAAATTATCGACGCACGTTTAGAATTATAATAATTCCAATATAAGTAGACACATGTGCGCACAAAGTACGGACGTATTGAACAAAACTACAACTTGAAATTACTTGCAAAACTGAAATTAACACGTTGGACATTTTATTAAATTTCTTATCAAAATGTCAAGTATAGACAACGAGCTGTTAATTAGTGAGGTCCAAAAACATGAAATTTTGTGGAATACAGCTGTAGAAGACTACAAAGATAAAGTAAAAAAGAATGGGGCATGGATCAAAGTAGCTTCATCTTTAATAAATTCATTCAAAGATGAAAATGAAGCACAACAAAAAATTATTTGTAAGTGTTTTTTTTATTTCCTCATAAAATTATACATATTTCAAGTAGAAAAATATTTAAAATATTAAATGTTTATTTTTGTTTTAAAAACCCGAAGGTAAAAATAAATTGTTTTGAAATGATTTTATTATAAATATAATAAAGATAAAATAATATATAATAATAATAATAATAATAAATTTAATATAATATAAGATTTTATTGACTAATATTTAATTATTATTATCAGTAGGTAGATAAATTAATTTAAGTTCTTATATTTTTTCAAACTGCCATTGTAATTTTCCTTCATCACTCATAAAATAATGAGATAGAGCATCACGAAATAAATTTGTACTTCGATTTGTTCCTGAATTATCAAAAACATCAAATTCTTCAAAACCATTTATTATTAGTGTGTCATCAATACTAAATCCGTCCCGATCGCGTACAAAGTTGTGTAATACACAACAACATTTTACGATATCGACAGCAAAATCTACTTTTACATCAATTGGCCTGTGGAATATACGCCATTTATTTGAAAGTATACCGAAAGTACACTCCACGTAGCGTCTAGCGCGTGTTAAGCGATAGTTAAATATTTTTTTTCTATCTGGCAAATGTGTACCAGAATATGGCCGAAGCAAATGCTTGCTTAAACTAAAAGCTTCATCACCAACAAAAGCGTAAGGCAATGGAATATTTATTCCTGGTACTTGTGATGATTTAGGAATATTTAAATTATTCCTTTCCAAATTCTTCCAAAGCAACGAATTTCTGAAAATAGTGGAATCAGAATCTTTCCCATATGACCCAACGTCGATATAAACGAATTTATAATTTGCATCAGCAACAGCCATAAGTCCAATTGAAAAAAAATGTTTATAATTCATAAACAACGAACCACTTCTTTCTGGTTTAACAACACGGATGTGTTTACCGTCCACAGCACCCAAACAGTTAGGAAAATTTGATCTAGCTTTAAACTCTTCTGAAATTTTGAGCCACATATTTTCATCTGGTATGGGAATGCATACCTCTTTCAAATTTTTCCAAATACTTTGACAAACTGCTCTGACAACTTGACTTGCAGTAGTTCTTCCAATACGAAAATTGTAATGTAGTTCTTGAAAACTGCAGCCAGAAGCTAGGTATCTGTTAAAATTAAACAACAATAATCTAAATATTACAAAAATAACTTTTATAATAGGGAATGAATAATAAATATATAAAACGTATAATATAATATATAAATTTTTTTCAGTATTAGACGTAATGAGTAGATGGCGCACAATCCGAGACAATTATGTGCGAAATTTAAGAAAACAAGCCAATAGCTCAAGATCTGGTTCAGCTGCCAAAAAAACAAAGTTGTATGTTTATGGGGAACAACTGTCTTTCTTAGGAAAAAGCAAAGAGTTAAGAAACACTGATTCAAATTTCGAAGACCAGCCTATATCTGAACCAACATCGCCCAAAATCAATGAAAGCGAGCTTAATTCATCAGTTAATGTTGACGATGGAAGTTATCACGAAGTTTCAAAAAATTCTTCCTCTACTCCAAACGAAAAATCAAACAATAAGCGAAAAAAGCATAATGTGGAACAAGCTTTAGTTGAATTTATGGAGTCACATAAAGCGACAAAAAAATCTGTGGAAGAAGATGAAGACATGGCATTCTTTTACTCATTAGTCCCAACAGTTAAATCGTTAACTTCAGACCAGAAATTTAGTTTTAGAATGCAAACGATGCAATTACTTCATAACATTAAAAATAAAACACCTATTAATCAATCATTAAACATACCTTCATACACTCAATCATCATTTAACACTACACATGCCACTTTATTTCAACCACCTTCTCATACTCCTAATTATGATTTTGTTAGGGCATCGTCAGCATCATCAGCTGCATCATACTACTCAGAATTTTCTCGTGATGAAATTCCAGACGACAATTTCGACTTGCAAGGAAATTATAACCATTCAAACTTATAGAAATTACACTTAGCTAGTTACTCAAATTCATACATTTTATTCTGTTTACATTTACAAGTAATTGCTTTTTTTTTAATAAAAGACAACTTTAAATAACTTAAATTAATACCTACAAATTATACTACATAATATCTTAGTATTTAAAAACATTTCTAAAAGTTAACTTACAGATATTTAAATAATAAATTATAATATACATTTTTAATAAATAAAGGTTATTTTTATCTGTAAATTATGTACAATTACCTTAATGTTATGACAAGCATTTCCTCGGGTCCTATGGCTGACCTCATGTTTGTGTTCTGGCGTTGTATGTCACATTCTATATACGATAATAATACGTCGAATGAACTAATATTCATGCGAAAATAATTAAAAAATTGTACAGGATCTTGTCTTAGTTTCTTATAGAGTTGCACGTAATGTCCTGAAGTATGCCGTTCGCTGTTGATTGGATGAACCCAATGTTTTCTATTTTTTTGTGTTTTAAGGTATAAATACACCAAAGAACCAAAAGTAAAAATATCATGTGTATCCTGACACGGCTACGGCGATGTTGATCGACGCAGTCAGCCGGTCGTCGGATGTGGAGTGGAAGTAGGGTGACACAAACGACACTCGCACTTGAAATTAAGGTACACGTATTTTGGTGTGATATGGCCTGTGGCCGGTTTATTAAATCAATATTCAAAGTTTGGAAATCAATGTTAGATTAAGTAATCTGGTAGTCAAGTCAACGGATGTCACATATAACGGTGAAACGGTCGCCGGCGTGGCTTTCGGATGACGAGCGGTATGTCTCCGGTGCGGTGGTACGTAGCCGTGATGGAGTCGTTTCGACGGTTGACGTAAGAGAGAGGCTCCGCCGGCGGCCGGTACTCGTATTGCGCGCCTTGCCTTCCCGTCCCACCTTGTGCCTTTTAGGCGCGGTGGGGGAGTTGGCGTTAACGCGCTGTAGCCCGTTGTGGTGGTTGACAAAAGCGTAGACCGGTCGCTGCGGTACCTGTACTTTGTACTGGTGGCCGCTGCGTACCGCGTCATACTCCCCCGCCAAACCGCCACACGGGGTACACTTGTACCAGTGTCGGCGCGTAGTTATGGGACGGGGTGGCTTGTACTACCTCTGGCTTACGCTTAAGGTAGACTTGCCCACGCCCGTGGTCGTTTTATTTGTGTGTTGGGGACCCTACCGGAGTGTGGTACGTGTTGTTGTACTCCAACTCCGGTAGCCCCTCGAACGCCCCCAACCAATCCTCCTCGGTTTTTTCGACCGTGGGCTCTGACTGGTTGGGTGGCGCCTGGCTGGTAGACTGCTCCGGCTCCTTGGATTTTTCGTCCTTGGTCGCCGGAGTGTCCACCTCCATCGTTTCCGTCGGTGTTGGTTCGAATGGGAGCGAGCTGGCCGCTTCCGGGTCCGAGGTTGGTGTAGGTTGCTTGGCAAGCCGATGTTGTTGGTTTGCCTTGCTTTCCCTAGCCATCCTCTTCTCCTTGAGCTGCTGGAACTTCCTTTTGTTCCGCGCCCGCTGCGCCTCCGTTCTTGCCTTCACCTTCGGTACGGGGAGTACCCCCGTTGTCCTGGTCACCGTTGTCGGCTCCGCAGGTGTTACGGAGGTAGGTGTCGCGGGGGTAGGGGTGGTTCCCGGTGTTGGTGGCCTCGTCCACGACGGGGTGCGGCTGCTGGGTGCCGTCGTTGGTCGCTGTGGTTGTAACCGTCGTTGGATGTCGGCTGTGCGGTCCGCCCAGCCCCGGTTGTATATGGCCGCCCTCACCGGGTCCTGCAGCAGCTGGCGGGTCGACATCCTCGCGACCTGGGCGGCTGTTCGTGGTCCGTCCTGTCCGCCGGACACCAGCCCCAGCCGCTGGATCAGCGCGGCCACCTGCTGCCACTTCTCTTGTTGCTGCTGGTCGTGCATGTCGTCTGTAAATAATTGTTAGTACAGACAGATGTTTATTTATTTTGACCTGCGGGTGCGCGTTTTAGGCACGACACTTGTATTTTCCGCGGCGGCTGTTGGTCGGTTAGAAAGACTCCTTTACCGACCTGTTTCGCTAGCCTTACCGGTCCCCACCACTTTGGTGCGAACCCGGCATGAAAATCTTTATGTGCCTTAGATAGGTGGTGTGCTTTGTAGTAGACTACGTCGCCCTTTCCGAACTTTACCGGTGTGCCGGTGTTCGTGCTCGGCTTTATCACTACCTTTTTGCCTAAAATACGTTTCTCCCGCTCTACCCTCTCTTCCTGTGATTTTTCGATGTGTACCGGTGTAATTTTTGACAGCGCCCAATCTCCGGGTCTCTTGCATTCCCTACCTAGGACAAGGACCGCGGGTGGGTAGCATGTCTGTTCGTTGCACCTGTTCCGTATCGAAAACAGAATCGAAGGTAATTTTGTGTCCCACGATTTATGTTTGCCGTCGACGAGTTGTGCGCGTAAACCTTTTTTTAAATCTTGATTACGGCGTTCGACTGGGTTGGCCCTCGGGTGGTAGATTGGAGTCGTCCAACCCTGTGCCCCCCAGCGCTCTAACGCGTTTAACATTTCGTTAGACACAAACTGCGGGCCGTTGTCACTGAGACACACGCGCGGGTAACCGAAACGCGAAAAAAACTCGCGTTCTAACGTTTCGATTATTGTTTTAGAGGTTGCTGTTCCTAAGGGGTAAGCCTCGGTCCACCTACTAAAACAGTCGGTTGCTACCAGTATGTACGATTTTCCCTTACCGGAACGTGGGTATGGGCCCATTAAATCGACACTGATAACTTCCCATGGTTGCCGGGGGGTTCTTGGTTGTATTGGATCGTTCGGACGCGAGTTTAGTGGTTTCGTGCACGCGCACACGTGGCACGCACCGACATACGACCTGACGTCGTTCTTTTGACCTTTCCAATAATACCGTTGTCGAACCGCCCGGTACGTCTCTTTCCAGCCCGGGTGGTTGGATAGGACGTGATCGTGACACCTCCAAATTACGTGTTGTATTTTTGTTTTTGGTATCACGATGGGTGTGTGGGGGCCTACGTTTACGCGTAAGAGACCGTCGGAAAAAACATATGTGTTTGTTCCCGATTTTGTGCTCCTAGTGTTGCGCGCTGGGCCGTCCCACTTATGACCGGTGACTATGTCCCGAATCGTGGCGTCCTCAGACTGCCACTTTTCGAGTGTCGTCGCGGTGAGAGGTGTGTCGTCACTGACGTGGTTATCGGACATGGAGAAGATACGATCTGACTCGGGGTCAATATTAGTTGTCGGCGTTACAGGTGCCCCTACCAATTTTTCCTCAAGTCGATCTTCGTCTACGGGTGTGCCCGGTGCCGGGTCGCGGGATAACAAATCGGGTGCTTCGTTTTGTATTCCCGGGACGTGTACCGTACAAAAATCTAAATTAGCTAGTTGTAGTGACCAACGTGTTAATTTTGAATTTTTGTCTTTAGCCCTGTGTAACCATGTTAGTGCCGAGTTGTCCGTTAGGAGTTCGAAACGTCGGGTTTCTAGGTATGGACGGAATTTGTCTGTTGCCCAGATTATTGCTAGGCACTCGCGTTCGACCGCGGCGTACCTTGTTTGTGCTTCGTTAAACTTTCTGCTTGCGTAGGACACTATGCGTCTTTCCTCCGGTCTGTTACCCCGTTGGAAAAGTACCGCACCGGCTCCTATTTCGCTTGCGTCAGTTTGTAGGCAAAACGGTTTGCTATAATCTGGTGGTGACAATTTTGGTGATGTGACTAGCGCGTTTTTTATTGATTCGAACGCGCGTTGTTCCACATCTGTCCATTTCCACCGTACCCCCTGTTTTAATAAATTAGTGAGCGGTGCTATGGTATCCGCGTAATTATCTACGAACTGGTTGTACCAATTGCATACGCCCAAAAATTTACGTACGTCCCTAACATTTTTGGGGACCGGAAAATTGTCAATGCAAACTAATTTTTCCGGTTGTTTTTGTATGCCCTCCGAGTCTACGATGTGCCCTAAAAATGAAATTTCGCGAAGACCGATTTTACATTTTTTTGTGTTGCACGTTAGTCCGAATCTCTTGAGGCGCTCTAGAACTTTGTCCAGGTGGGCCTGGTGTTCGTACTCGTCCCTTGAGAATACTACAATATCATCTAGGTAAACTTGTACGAAATCATCCTGGTACCCGCGCATGACTTCGTTCATGAGTCTCACGAAAGTCATTGGACTATTTTTTAGACCGAAGGGGAGGACTCTGAACTGAAATAGACCTCTACGTGTTTGGAAAGCCGTGTATTTTCGCGCATTTTCGTGTAGTGGAACTTGCCAGTACCCCTACCTAAGGTCAAAAATGCTGAAAATTTTCGCGCCCCGCATTTGCCTAATCATTTTGTTGAGATCTGGCATAGGGTACGCGTCGGATTCCGTTACGTCGTTAAGCCGCCTGTAGTCGACACAGAGACGAAAAGTTCCGTCTTTCTTCTTTGCCAATACTACCGGTGCGGCCCACGGTGAGGTGCTTGGTTCTACGAGCCCCTGGAGTTCCATATCGCTCACCATATCGTCGATTGCCGTTTGTTTCTGCTGCGGATATGGGTATGCTTTGAGCGCGATCGGTGATGGGTCTTTTAGCATTATTTCGTGTTCAATTAATTTGGTACGTCCTACTTTTTCGCTGAATACTACCGCGTATTTATTTAATATCTTGGTTAGTTTCGCGCGTGTTTCGGTGTCGTTTCCAAATTCTAATTGTGACAAGTCGGGACGAGTGGCGGGTGGGTGTGTTTTCCCTTTCCAGCATGTCGACGTACGAATATGCCTACCCATGTGAATTGTGCATGCGGCGTAATCCCAAGAGACTTCATTGGTTACAAGAAAGTCGTGTCCTAGTAACGCGTCGCAATACAAATTGTCTAGGATGGTAGCTTCGAATTTTATATCTAATGTACCTATCCTAGCTTCGAATGTGGAGGTGCCACTGGTTGTTGCAGTGTGACCGTCCGCCATCCGGACTGTGTTTTTTGGTCCGTGGGGAGGCGTTTTGCCGTATTTACGGGCTACTGTCGGGTTTATGTACGATTTTTGTGCCTGCGAGTCTAAAAGGGCTGTTACGAATCCTGACGGAAATTCGAGTTCGACCGCGGGGGTCGGAATTTTGTCTGGGCGTGTTCGTATACCATTACTAGTCGTATTGCAATCTGGTGAGCGGGACAACTGGTTCTGAACCGCGACGATGGCTGTCTGGTCGTCGGTGTTAACCGCCATGACCATACTGTCAACATCGGTTGCCTCATTGCTCGCCTGTTGCTTTACGTGCGCAGACTGACCTAATGCGGGGAAATGCGCGGTGTGTGCGCTCGTGTCCCCGTCACCTGTGTTGGTGACCACCCGTGTCTCTGTTGCCTTTGTCCCTACACCTGTGGCTGCCCCATGAGCCGGTTGTTGTTGAACACACGTTTCACCGGTGAGGTGTGTGTATTCGGTGGTGGGGTGGTGTAGGTTGGGGGACCGTGAACGGGCGCCGATTGGTGATGTGACGGAAAAAATTTTCGTAGTTGGTGGTTCTGTATGTTGAATTACCGAACTACGCGCTTTTCGATTATTTAATTTTTTTCCGCCTGTATTACCGATAGTGGGTGGTGATGGGTGGGGGGGTGTTGATGAGTCGATGGGGGGGACTAGTCCCCGTCGACTCCCCCGCCGTTTCCCGACGTGGTCGGTTTGTGTGGACATTTACTGTTCCAATGGGGTTCCCCACAATACTTGCACGGCCCCGGTGGTTGTTTATCTATTGTTTTTTTGAAAAAATTTTTTTTGACCGGGGGGGCTGTTTGCGGGGTATCCTCCCCTTTTTTGGGTTTAGGGGCCCATTGTTGGGTGGGCGGGTTGGTGTTGTCCGTTACCGGGTCCAAGACGCCTGCGATGCGTCGTAGCTCGCTGAACGTCACTGGCCGTTGTAGACGGATGTGTGTTCGGAAAGTGTCGCGTGTTAATCCTGCTATAATACCTACCAATTCCGACTCGGATAGGCCGGTATTTACGCGGCGCGCTTGCTGGTTTTTAACTAGCACAAATTCCGTAAGCGATTGTCTGGGTGTTTGTCGTGTTGACACGACGTCGGCGCGCAGTTGGGATTGGATTTCGGCGTTGTTATAATTTTCTAAAAACTCAACCCTAAATTCTTCCCAGGTTAGGTCGAGTACTTTTATGGATGCATACCATACACTCGCCGTTCCTTTTAACTGCGGCTCGACCGCCCTGCACCAGCCCGATGGGTGGATACGAGCTTGCACCAGAATCGATTCGGTATTTTCTATGTACCGTACTGGGTCCTCGGCCCTTGTTCCCGTGAACTCGGGTAACGAAGCTCTTGCTGTACGCAAGTCCTCGTACGGTATTAATACCGAACGTTCATGCGCGCGTGCTTCGTACGACGCGTATTGTGACGCGCGTGTGGTGTGACCCGTATAATAGTCATTATTAGTTTCGCGCGTGAAGAACGGTCGGTTGTTCGCGTCGGCAATGTGGCTGGCGCTGTGTTGAGCGCCGCCGTCATTGAACTCATTATATGACCTACCCGACTGGTAATTATCGTGTGTACGATTTGTTATCTGTACGGGTGACGGGTGGTTGTCTAACCGCGGGGCCGCTAAACTGTTTGGTAGTTGGACGGTTGCTCGGCGCGATTCTGTGAAGAACCGCGTCATGCTCTCTTCCAGTGCCCCTAAACGTGCCTCGAACGATGTTGTGTCGTTTGTTTGTGGCAACGTTAATCTTAACTGTTGTAGCTGTTTCGCCGCGGTTCCGAAAATGTCAGTTGTTAACGGTTGTGCGGACTGGCCCTGCTGCATGGTCGACTGGAATCCGCAGATTTCTGGCCCGTTGTCCGTGGGTTTTTGACTTGCTGTGGGGCTCGTCAAAATTCCCCCGTACGGTGGCCCGAAAATCTGGCTGGCGTTCGTGTTTTCCAGCGCTGATGTCGTGGGTTGTTGTTGTCCAGTACTGCCCTGTAATCCTGAGATTAGGGGCTGCACTGTTTCGAACCTCACATTTTCGGGGACTAGTCCGCTTGCCCTAAGGTGCTCCTCAAGCCTGACGTACACATCTGGCTTCGACCCGGACACGCTGAGTCCGCGGGCCGTGCACTCGCTACGCAGCTCTACCGACGATAACTGTTGTAACGTTTTACCAGTCATAATGTACGATTAATTTACAACTGCGGTCGTTAACTGTTGGTCGGTGGGGTAGCTTGTTTATGATGTGTGTTCGTGCTTTAGAGACTTTTACTTTTTTTTTTTTTTTTTTTTTTTTTTT
>NW_019100978.1:3314-8522 GCF_001856785.1 Myzus persicae | reverse complement strand
ACGTCCGAGCGGGGGGATCGACCGCGCGGGGAAGCGGACGACCGTCTCGACCGGCTTCGGACGTTCAAATCGGTGAGATTCGCGAAAAAAATTGAACTCAAAAAGTATTTATGCCCGTATATAGCGATACCCATAACTCTCGTTTCCGCGTCTCGTTTTTGAATCGAAACGACTATAGATTTAGCGGGGAACGCGAATACGCATTCGGCGGGGAGGCAAAAAGTCCGAAACGCGACTCCGCGCGGGAAAAAGCCGCGAAAACCGCGGAAATCGCGACGACGCCGCCGCGGCATCGGCGACGGCCTCGTCGGACGGGGGACTGGGTTTTTGAAAAAGTAGGACAGCGCGCTGGCTGTAAATCTACCGGGAAACGCGAATAAGACGCAAACGGGGCGACCCGAGGCCCCCGAGGGGGGTAAAAGTCGAAGAATCTCAAAAAAAATCTCAAACATAGTAGTAGTAGTAGTAGTAGTAGTGATAGCAGTGACGGTGATAACGAAAGGCGATCGCTAACGGCGGGGAAACGGAGCGTTTTCATTGGTTCTCCTTTAAGTAGATGCGAAATTTGTACGCGGGAGGGCGCTTTATAATATAAGACTAGCTCTTCGAGCGTCGATGGGGGAGACCCCCAGACCCCCCGTGTTAGCTGAAAGTGGGTACTGATTTCGGAGACTGAGTAGTCGAAACTATAAA
This sequence comes from Myzus persicae, assembly GCF_001856785.1. Lineage (NCBI taxonomy): Eukaryota > Metazoa > Arthropoda > Insecta > Hemiptera > Aphididae > Myzus > Myzus persicae. Next base: position 7,829 of record NW_019100978.1, on the reverse strand, counting down.
AGTCGCGTTTGTAGGTGGGCGAGAAAATGTCAGAGAAGGTGATAAATATTTGTGATTATGCGTTTTTGAGGTGTCGTTTCGAAGGCGGGAACGTTTGAAAGTCTCGAAATATGTGATTGAACGGTCCAGTCTTGTGCTTTTACCAAAGTCTACACAAAAGAGTACAACTATGAGCCGTATTTGAGTGTCTAGCAAGTTAGTCACGTCGAGGAAATACCGATTTCGGAGTAAAGGCGGTTGTATTTAAAAAAAAAAAAACAAAAACAAAAAATGTTAGGTTCAATGCCGCGTTCGAGTTCAAACAAAATATAATATGGCAAATACAATCAATGAATTAATCAGCTTTACGGTCATTTTGGTCACCTGCGTGGATTACCTGGGATTGTAACTTTAGATAATGTCTGTGAAAACCGTCCTAAAACAATTAACAAATGAACTGCACTGGTGCAACTTTCTTAGACTGCTGACTGTCGTGGAGGACGGTTCCTTTTTTTTTATTATAATAAAATGGCGGACAATAACAAATCGTGAGTATACAATTTAATATTTTTCAAAATTATTTTTACTTAATGTTTTTTAAAACACGTTCACCCAGATCGTATTTATTTAATATTAATAGTATACTATATATATTATATTATGTTATTATAAATTTGCGAAGAAAAGCGTGACCTAGTTTTGTGCGCACCGCGTGCTTTCCGTTAAACTAAATATTTTGGTAATTTAAGTTCTTTTTTTTGTTTTTTACACGTTCATTACAGATCGCATTTATTCATTATTAATAATAGTATGTTTATTATTATAGTATAATATAAATTTTCGAAGAAATGCGTGACCTAGTTTTGTGCGAATCGCGTGCTTTCCGTTAAACTAAATATTTTGGTAATTTAAGTTCTATTTTTTTTTTTTACACGTTCACCGCAGATCGCATTTATTCATTATTAATAATATAATGTATATACGTATTGTTTTATATAATAATATAATATAAATTAATGTACAAACACGGGGTCTAGTTTTTGTGCGGGCCACATGGTTTATGTAGAACGTGTTACATATTTTTTCCTACCATCATATTTCTATGTATCGTTAAATCACTTTTTCCTATATACCAGCGTTTCCCAAACTGTGGTCCGCGGACCCCTAGGGGTCCGCACGTATACCGGAGGGGGTCCGCTAACGTAAATTAAAAATTTACAAAGTATACCTATCCATAAAACGAAAATAATGATGCAATATTCGTATTACATGGGAAATACTGTTGATAATAAATATATTGTTGAAATAGTTATCGTTGAAAAGCAATTAAGATTAGATTATACGTATAGAAGACTGCAGATTGTTCGCGTCAGAGACAGATTGATCGCGTCGGTTAGGTAACCGCACGCGCAAATGCCCATAATAGAAAAAGAACTTTTAAAAATGGAGGAAAACGACATAATAGAACGTAGCATGAGTCCTTTTAATGCACCACTATTACTAGTAAAGAAAAAAGCCGATGCATCAGGGAAAGAAAAATTCAGAATAGTCATAGATTGCATAGATTATAGAAAACTATAGTTCCATAGCAAGTCCGATGACAAATCTATTAAAAAAGGACGTAAAGTTTAATTGGGATAATAACTGTCAACAAGCTTTCGATAAACTAAAAACAAAACTTTGCTCAGAACCAATATTACAATATCCCGATTTTACAAAAGAATTCATATTAACAACGGACGCTAGCGGGAAAGCGTTAGGAGCGATTCTGTCGCAAGGAAAAAGAGGAAGTGACTTACCAATTTCGTATTCATCACGCACGTTAAATAAATCTGAATCAAATTATTCAACAACAGAATTAGAATGTCTAGCAATCGTATTCGGGGTAAAACATTTCCGACCATATCTCTATGGCAGAAAGTTCTCAATTCTCACTGATCACCGACCATTATCATGGTTATTTAATCTAAAAGATCTATTATCTAAATTAGCTAGGTGGAGAATCGAATTAGAACAATATAATTACGAAATTAAATATAAACCGGGGGTACAAAACGCAAATGTCGACGCATTAAGTCGTACACTATTAAGGAAATCAAAGACGAAAGTTACGCGAATTTTATTGAAAAATCAGAAACAACCATAATAACGAATAAAAATGTAAAGGAAGTACACGGTGAACTAATAGAGTCACCAAATGAATATCATATAGTATCGGAAATAGAGAAATATTATAATTTTAGATCGGGCATAAATTACGAATTAAAACAGAAATTTGGGGTAGATAAACAACTATAATCGAATAAAGACGTAGGAAAAGTTGTTAAATTCAAATATGAGGACAGGTACATAATATTTTTGATAACCAAAAGTAAACCAAAACAATTAGCAACATATGAAAACCTGCATTTAGCACTGTTAAATTTTAAATATTTTTGTGAAAAACATAACCTAAGTAAACTGGCCATGAATCAATTAGGACGCAATGACGGATTACAATGGACACAAGTTAGGGCAATGATACGATATATATTCCGTAACGTGAATAGAGAAATAATAATTTGTACCAAACTAGAATATACTAAGGAAGAAAAGTTAACTATTTTCAAACAATTCCATGATTCTCTTTTAGGGGGACATGCTGGAATACACAGGACATATAGAAAAATTAAACGGCAATTTAATTGGCCAAATTTAAAGAAAGAGGTAAAAGAGTATGTTAGAAACTGCGCTTCGTGCCAAACAAATAAAAATACGAACAAACACCATAGGAGTCCGATGGTAATCACAACCACAAGTTCTAGACCTTTCGAAAAATTATTCTTAGATATTGTGGGGCCGTTAATTGAAACCGACTCAGGATTTAAATATATTCTCACATTACAAGATGATTTAACAAAGTTTTCTTTAGGAGTCCCACTTGAAAACCATACGGAAAATACAATAGCGAAAGAATTCGTTACCAAATTCGTATGTGTATACGGGGTACCACAAACCATTTTGACAGATCAAGGCACGGATTTTCTTAGTAAGATTTTTACTGAAGTGTGTAAATTGTTAAAAATAAATAAAATACACACATCGCCTTATCATCCGGAGACCAACGGTGCGTTTGAAAGAAGTCATAGAACGTTATCTGAATATTTGAGACATTACGTAGATAAGGATTTAAACTATTGGGACCAATTATTACCGTATGTATTATTTGTGTATAATTCGACAGAGCACACGGCGACCAATTATCAGCCATACGCGCTCTTGTACGGACGGGAAATAGAAATATCAGTTAAGTTGAAATGTAATCCAGAACCTAGGTATAACTATGACGATTATACATTCGATTTAAAACAAAAAATGCAACAGTCACATCTAATAGCTAGAGAACGACTAATACAGAGGAAAATGAAATCTAAAAAACATTATGATAAAAAAGTGCACAGTGAGGAATATAATATAAAAGATTTAATATTACTTCGAGATAAAACGCAGAAAAATAAATTTAGTGCACTATGGAAGGGGCCATATGAAGTGTTAGAGGTATTAGACACAGAAAATCTGGTCATAGCGCGGGGCCGACAAAAGGTTACCGTCCATAAAAACGACGCTAAGAATACCACGAGAATAAAACATTGAATATGTAGAAGAAAAAAAAGACGTAATAATAAGAATAATAAAATATAATAATAAGTTAGGAATATAAATGTAAAAAATAAGTTAGGTTAATAATAAAAAAAAAAAAGAAAAAACGAAAATTATATGTCTAGAGAAAGGGGAAGAGGATTCATTCTGGAATTAGAAAAGATAATAGAACGGAACAACCACGAGGGTAAAACTATAGTAGCAAAAGATGAATTATCAAAATGTCTACTAAACCACATAAGTGAAGCAAACCATAAAATTGACAATCCATTCAGTAGGAGCGAGTTGAAAGTAATAACCAAAGCAATAGCTCATAACCTATGGGATGGCACCGAGGGCGAAATAGGAAGTTACGATTCGTATTGCGAATTGATATACATATATATAAATTGGGTCAAGGAACCAAGGATATTGTTAAAATATCACCGTCGAGACAAAGTTAGACGAAGCTCTAGAATGCGTAGAAACAGGAATAAAGAAATCAAGAACAAAATAATAAATAAGATATATAATGTATGAAATTTATGTTAATTTTAGGATAAGGGACAGAGAATTCATACACGAACTAGAACTAGCAATTATATCTGGGGAACATGGCACAAGTCCTGTAGGAAAAGACGAAACACCTAAATGTCTAATCGAGCACATAGCGATAGCGAACGGTGCTCTACACGAGGTGTTTCCAAAAGAAGAAATTAAAAGAATAACAAAAAACATAACCACATTCTTATATACTCACACAGGTCACCAAGGGAGGACAATTAGGGTGCTGAATTGTATGGACCTGGTCGAATTAATGGACTATGTGCCCGAAGCTGGAATAATATTAAATTATACGGATGAAGAATAAAAATAAGAATATATAAAAAAAAAAATAATATAAAAAAAAAAAAAAAA
>NW_019100978.1:0-3267 GCF_001856785.1 Myzus persicae | reverse complement strand
AAAAAAAAAAAAAAAATAATAAAATTTTTAATTAATATAAAATTAATAGCGATAATAGTAGCATAACATAGAAAAAAAAAATGTGATATGTATATAATTAAATAAGCTTAATCATTTAAACAGATAGAGAAATAAGTAATAACTAAGAAATGTAATATTATAGATTACTGATGATACAGACCGTCAAATTACAAGGAATAACAAACGACAGAATGTTGGGAACCACAATCTTTTATAAAAATGATGAAAAATTTACGATTATAAACGTATTGGGTGAAACCGATGACGAGTATAGTTTTACGGACGAAAAAGATAGTAAAATGGAATCACTTCGAATAAAATGTAATTTAGTAAGGGACCCACCGTTATTCGAGGCGAATTTATCGGAAAGACCGCTTACTTATTATTTACAAAAATCATGCGTACTGTTTGTAAGAAATTTCGATGGTACCAAGCACAGGTTAAAGCAAATTCCGGTAACATACAATTATCTAAAATTTAGACCAGAAAATGAGTCATCACAAGTGATAGTCGAGTCTAAAATTGAACCAAACAACGAAACCATTAGTATTGAGAAAAAGGTTTTAGAACAAAATAAAACTACTAATAGCGAAAATCTAAGATCCGAGAAAAATATCACAACCGAAAGGGCAGTAACAATATCCGAAAAGGTAGGAATAATATCAGAAAAAGGGGAAACGATTTACCCAGCAAGTTACATTATAAAAATTCCAATGAAAACAACTGAATCACCAGTGTCTAATGACAGCGATAGGGGTCGCGTGGGAACCGAAGAAATAAATTTAAATAATAGAGAGGAACCAGTAAGCATATTCGACAACAAACGGAAAATAAAGGATAAAAAAGGAAATGGACAGCAGGTTAACGAAAAAAGTGATAAAATTGGCTATTTAATGTTTGTAATAATGGGAATGATAGTAATGACGTCCATAATAATAATAATTAATCTGAATCGTAGTTATAAGCTTGTGCATAGAAGCAGATATAGGTACATGATAAACGCATTAAACGAACATCACCAAATGATGGAAACGGAATGCTAAAAAAAATATAATAATATAATAATACATATAAAATTAAAATTAAAAATAAGTAGATATTTAGAACGTAGAAATAAATATAGGATTAATCATTATAAAAGAAAAAGGTATAATCTAGTTCCAAAGACAATAAAGTGCATTACATCGAATATAAACGAATAAATACATAGGTCAAGTAAATTAAGTTAGATTTAGAACAAATTAGAATATAAGTAAGAGACAGAGAAAGCGTATTAAGAGTATTTGATTAATGGCAATCATTCCGTTATAGGGTGAATTTCCATCATTAATTAAATATATATTATACTGCATTAGATAAATATACACTGTTTTAGAATTTATTTTTTTCAAATTTAATTCATACTTGGGTCGTGATGCGTCAATTAACGTCGCATTCTAATTAATAAAGGTTATCACAGACATTTCAGTACTTCAGTAGCATACAAATGCGAATACACTACAATTTCTGATGTATTAGATTTTTAGCACTGTAATGAGACAAAACGGAGTGCCCATTTAGGTGGCGCACTCTAGCGGTCTTCATTACATCCTCTCACAACAAGCGCCGCCGCCCAAAAAACGAATGCATCCACTGTGCTCAACGGACAAACGTCGCAACAGATAGCGCTGGCCGGCCACATAGTACAACAGCCCTTGGCCGCCCATCGGAAAACATTAGTTTTCTCAGCAAATAAAAGAAAAATCAAATCGCTGATTCCAGATTAGGAATCGTCAGCATTTCAACTATCATATTATTACTACCAACAAGTTCAAACATACACCTAAAAAACTCCACTAGCAAAAAAGAAACAGAGTCATGTAACCGGGACCAGTGTTCCGCATACTACACAAATACAAGCCGATGAGAGACCGTAGAGACACCTTCTCCCCGCTGAGTGCAAGGCAATAGCGAGCCGCACGAGTTTTACCACTCGTGACTACGGTCGCTATTCATCTTGCACATATAACAGTGATTTGTCCAAAAGACTGCACAAGCCGCACCAGTTCTTCAACTAGTGATTAACGGATGTGTACATAGTCTTTCCCGACACTCCCGTATCCACGCACTGTCGAACGCCGAGCCGTTGTTGCCGCCGCCGTCTATCGTGAACGCCGAGCCGTTGCCGCCGCCGTCCGATTTTATATTGTCATTATTTCAACGTCAAGCCGCTGTTCAAATAATAAGTTGTATCGGATTACAACTTATTGCACGCTGAGCCATCACTGCTGTCACTGCGTCTACCTGCACGAGTCAACCACGCCAACACCACCGGCAACTACCGTCTGTTGTATCAGACGGGTAGGGTTGAACAACAGGATACTGCTGACATTCACCCACCATCCACATCTGTACGGACCTCATCACTGACAGAGAGTCCAAAAAACCGTGAGTTATATGTACACATGCCCACCCATTATATGTATCCCCAAGATAAATATTTTAAATGTACACTCGAAAGAGTATAAGCTAATTGAAAAGAAATATTGTACCACGAATGATATAAAATCTATGTACAAAATAATTAAGTATGAAAATAAACGCACGATAATTACCATAAATCAAATAGCGTTGAAAATTCATTACATTTGGCGCCCAACTACGGTGCTCGATTAAGAAGACAATTCTACTTCGACCCGTGATTAAGAAAAACTACTTCGTGTCAACTAAGAAGAAAACTACATCTCTAACAATGGCACCGAAGAAAAACATATCCGAAGAAGCTTTCAACGTGTTCAAAGCGGAAGTGGAAAGGAACAGTCGATTCTTAGTTGAACAATTATTACAGAAAATCAACAAACTAGAAGACGAAAATAATAAAAGAATAGAAGAAGTCGAAAATCAACATAGAAGTGAAATTGACAAATTAAATGAAAACTATTACCGAGAACTGCGAAACTTAGAACAACAAAACAATGATAGTATACAGAATCTGAAAAAAATGTTCATAGATCAAAAACAGAACACGAACATTCCGAACAGTGAACACAAAAGTTCGAATGTAGAAATATCCAAACCACTGTTCTATGCGAACAGCAAAGACCAACACCCTATTGAGTTCCTACAAAGCTTAGAAGAATATTTCAAAGTTAAGCAGATGACGAAAGAAGAAAAACTAATTATCATCAGGGATTGCCTGAAAGGCACTGCTGGTAATTGGTATTCAACAGTGAAATTTCAAATCCGTAACTACACCGAGTTTCGTGA
>NW_019100977.1:24707-28002 GCF_001856785.1 Myzus persicae | reverse complement strand
AAACACATTTTTTTTTGGATGGGTGACCGTCTCAAAGACTTAAAATCGACATTATTTAAAACATTTTATTTTAGTGATTATCTTATAAAAATTATAAGACTGAGTGTAAGTAACATTATGTAATTATACAGTGTACTTTTTCGTGGATGGGTGCCCGCTTTCAAATATATTTTTACGATTTTCAAGAACCTGTTTTGTGGAAAACAGTTAATTATTATTTTATTATTATTAATTAATTTTTTTTATTATTTTATCTATACTCAATGGTATAATGCAGTGTTGTAAAAAATACTTTTAAAAAGTATTTGAGCAATTACTCAAATACTTATAAAATAAAGAATTTAAAATACCACAGAAATACTACCTATAGCTAAGTATTTGAAATAATTTTCAAATACAAAACAATAAAATCAATTTAATTCTGAATCATTCATAATATATTATATTAATCAAACATTTGAGTGTTGATCCGTCATATTTATTCTTTTTTTTAGCATTGTTGCATCAAAAACACTAAACACTTTCTCTACTGATGCACTGCTAGGTAGTGGAATGTTCTGCTTCACAAATACCTGAAAACTAAGTACAAATGTTTTTGTAATATTACTACAAATAGTATAAGACGTTTTCAACTAATCTTACTTTTTTGATAGTGGGTAAATTATGCAAACATTCTAAAGTCTTTGTTGGAGATGTGCCCAAATATCTATCTATTTCATCACTAACTGTTGATTTTTCCTCTTGGGAATTTTGTGACCCGGTTAAAAAAGGTAGATAAATTATCCTTCATTTGGTTATCTTCTACATCATTATTGTCATTATCATTGGTATGTAAGTCATAACAGGCACTTTTTAAATATTCTGAGGCCAATTGCTTTTTTATATCATTTATAATCCATGCTTTTTTAAATAGTGGGTGGCAGACTGCAGCAGTAATTAAAAATTTGTCTATCAAATAATGGGCAAACCTTGTTTTTACACCTAAAAAATAAAAATTATTACCAATAAAGTTTGTTTATTTTAGCTCATGAGTATATAAATGTAGGTACTACACAGAAATATAAATATAAATAATAGATCAGCTGATTAAAATTTTACATTTTACATCAGTAAGACTGTAAGAGCTAAGAGAATAGTATTTACCAATAAAGTTAGTCAAAAACAGCTAAAATGAAGAGAAATTAAATGTGTAGGTACAATTTAAGTATGTACTTTGCTAAATAAGATTAATGTATTTAAAAATATTAATTATTACATACCATTAAGTATGGCAGTCACCAGAAGTTTCAAATAATTAGAAAATGTTTGATCACTTGTCATTAATTCATAATTATAAATTAATTCTTCAATTGTAGGTAGGAGATGACCAAAGTACATGTTAGTATCACCCTGGAGTAAATAAAAGCTTATTGAAATTGATATGACACATGAAATATATATCACTTTTGAATCTGAAAATATTGTTTATTCCAACGTGTTTTGTTGGGTGTAATTAAATAAACTCCAAGATTTTGTTTAAATAAATCAGCTGACTTAGTTGAGGGACCTTGTTTGATTCACAAAGCGGTAGACTTGGCAAAAGTTCTTTTCGACTGTTTTTTGTATGCAACATTAGACAAAGCTTTTTTAGATTCCTAGAAAAAACAAGTTATACAAATAAATTATTTTATTTTGTATTTAATTTATACAAATTTGTAATTAATAATAAAAAATTAAGCAAACATAATTTATTGATATTTAAAATTGGAATTTGGGTATAGATTATAGAAAATAGTTAATGCTAATCATATTTATACTTATATCTTAGAATATTTTTTTTCATATATAATTATCATTTAAATTGAAAGAAAAATTTAATTTTTAAATGTATTACAACTCATACAAATTTGATTATGAGTATTAAGTATTAAAGTGCTTCTTGACTGTTTTTTGTATGCAAGATTAGACAAATAAATTATTTTATTTTGTATTTAATTTGTACAAATTTGTAATTAATAATCATCGCTCTATGCAAATCTATTTGTTATAGGGCATGTGTGTATGGTGGATTGGATGCATGACCCGTCCATGCTAGATGTAAGTGAAAAAGCAAGAAATTCAAAAAGAAATTAAGTTGTATAGCTGCCGCAATTTTGGAGTGTCTAGAAAGTCAGTCACCCGGCTCGATTTTGAGCGTAGTCTGGCAGGCAGGCCTTGGGACTCTGTCGTATAGCGAACGACGTGCAACGGTCGGGTAACACGATGAGGTAAGCAATCAGAAAACTGTGACTGAGTGTCTAGCGAGTTTAAATGCATGTTTGACATTTGACACAAATACATTACAAAATCCGCATCAAGAGAGAAGCACATAAAGGTTGTCAAATTTCCCCTGTCTTAGTAGCAGTACAACAATGATTGTTTCTGTTACACCTGCATTGATAAAGTCATTTCTAGAATGTTTCTGAAATAATACAAATGCATACCAATATCTGCTAATATATTTTTGAGTACATAAATAATTCTAAACAGATTCACACAGATTGGATTTGATGTTCATTAAGTTCTTGTAGACTTCATTGTACAGTTATATCGCTTGTAGAACTTCTCTGTACACAATGTTCTTAGTGACGATTCTACCATTGTCATCACTGTACATACCAACTCTAATGGATTGAGAGTCCTCACTCAGGAAAACGCTACATACAGTTGTCCGTGCGTGAACACCGGTGATGGCAGGAGCAATCCAACTCTATCAAACGTTTGTTCCTATCAAAGGTTTTTTAATGAGCGAGTAGTAATTATAATGTAAACTATGAATTTTTAAACAAAAATGTTGCGCTACTGTCTACACAAATACCTAGATAAAATAACTAATAATATTTTAAGATTTACAATTTACTTGCCAAAAGCCAATTTGTCCATTATTATTCTAAACTTAAGTTCATTATTTTAAATTTATTTATTAAGCAGCACCACTGCATCATACAGTGAATTCCAACGTGTTTTGTTGGGTGTAATTAAATAAACTCCAAGATTTTGTTTAAATAAATCAGCTGACTTAGTTGAGCAACCTTGTTTGATTCACAAAGCGGTAGACTTGGCAAAAGTTCTTTTCGACTGTTTTTTGTATGCAACATTAGACAAAGCTTTTTTAGATTCCTAGGAAAAACAAGTTATACAAATAAATTATTTTATTTTGTATTTAATGTATACAAATTTGTAATTAATAATAAAAAATTAAGCAAACATAATTTATTGATATTTAAAATTGAAATTTGGGTATAGATAATAGAAAATAGTTAATGCTAATCATATT
>NW_019100977.1:15989-24353 GCF_001856785.1 Myzus persicae | reverse complement strand
TAGGTATTTTTGTGGTATTTAAAATTAATTTAACACACAAGATATTAGATGGGTCAACTGTCATAGGCAGGTATGAAATTAACATAGTACTTACGCTTAAATGTTTTCTTATATTAGAGTTTGAATTTTAATCCAACCTTGTAACACTTAGTATCGACACTACTTAAGCACTTCACTTCCAGCTTCTTGTAAAAAAAATTATCCTCAATGACTCTTAATACTTTAAAATATTTTTGATAATTTGGCCAGAGTAAAATTGGTTCTTCTAAATCTGCAACCTGATCTCGACTTCGGTTGAAGAATCACAATCACTCATTGTATTACAATTTAAAACAATTTAAACAAGAGTATATGGTTGATGCAATACAATTATTAGCAATCTGTATGAATGATAACAGCGAACACGATACGAATAATACGAACTCAAGTAATAAATATTACAATAGTGTAAAACAGCGTAGGTGGCTATACATGCAATATTGTAATAGTGTATAACTGATTGTGTGCTAATGACCAATTGGTAATTGGTTATTCGTAGTCCATACGCCCAAAATAATATTATTTTCTAATAAAATTATGGAAATAAGATATCACCATGTTCCACATATTATTATGGTGCTATAGCCATATTCATTTATTTATAGCATGAACTAAAAATAATTCGTGATGTTATAAAAAAAACGGCTGTGGCGATATAGTGACAAGGCTGGCATTTGGACGCACACTTGGTCAAGACAGAAGACGGGACATGACATGTGAATAAATTATTATTATGTAGATTTCGTTGATAATGACATCTTGGCCAGGTGCAACGGCGGGTTCGTTTTAGTTCAAATCACGGTTATCTACAGATATATATATCTAGTAGATAACCGTGGTTCGCAGTCAGAGTTGTACATCTTTTCCTTAGCAATGCCACCTCCTGTGCCGCTTAAAGGTTTAAATTTAATGAATGTAGAATGTATGTGTATAATACATATATCTATAATATTAATAAAGATTATACCTAATAATTAATATGTACATATTATAAAATATAAAACAATACAAATGTACATAAAAATTTTAATTTTTAAAATATTGAAACCTGTCTACAACGGACACCTGCCTATAACGGACAATTATTTTGGTCCCGTGACTGTCCGTTATATATAGGTTTCACTGTATCAAACATTACAAAAAATAGTTATAAATTATTGTAGACGATTNTATTTTTTTTCATATATAATTATCATTTAAATTGAAAGAAAAATTTAATTTTTAAATGTATTACAACTCATACAAATTTGATTATGAGTATTAAGTGTTAAACCTACTACCTAATAGTTTTGTCCTGATCACTATACTTACTCAAAATATGTTCTTTTCGATAAAAATATTTTTAGTATTTTATAATTTAACTATTTTAAGTTATCTTAAATAAATGTTTAATTACCATTGTTGCTATTTAATTTATTGTGTGTGCACAACATCGATGGTGTTTTGGTAATGCATATAGTAAATCATGGTCTTCATCATTTAGAATGTTCTCGAGAATGTTCAAGTTGAATGAGTCGATTTCTTCTAAATCATTAACAACCGTATCGTTCACTAGCAATGTATCAGTCTATTGTCATGTAGTCATGTAAATATCAACTACTTTTGTTAATGCTGCAACTAAAAACTATTTAATAAAACAAAAAATAAAAATAAACAATACACAATACACATTCTTACTTTGACTTGTTAATTTTTTGTTGTTCAAAAAATCTTCTAAAACTGGTTGTTTTTATCTGATTGTTTTAAAGAACTACCAGCATACAAGGTTAGGGTATGCTTCAATGATCCATCATTGCATCTCTTTAAAGTGTTTTTGTTCACCGCATTACCAATGTGATCAATTTTCTTTAATATAGTTGAATGTTGTGCCTGAATAAAATGAAATAATATAACCTTTTACTTAACATTATAAGTTTTGACAAATAATTTACATTTTTTGATTAGTGGCGCAACTGGGATTTATTTTTGAGGAAGGAGGGGGTTATTTATTTTATTTTATTTCATAAACACAAGAATACTGGGTCCCTCTGAGATGACTAGTGTGGGGGCCTAGAAAAATACATAATAGAGAATAATGAGATCTATGATACATCTTAAGCACTTGAAATTTGACTTTTAAAAAGCTGTATGCCACTGTTTTTGATGTATTTTTGTAATATATTAGGTATTTGTGTGGTATTTAAAATAAATTTAACACACAAGATATTAGATGGGTCAAGTGTCAAAGGCAGGTATGAAATTAACATTGTACTTACGCTTAAATGTTTTTTTACATTAGAGTTTGAACGTGAAGCCACCTTGTAACACTTTGTATCGACAGTCGACACAACTTAGGCACTTCACTTTCAGCTTCTTGTAAAAAATTATCCTCAATGACTCATAATACTTTAAAATATTTTTGATAATTTAGCCGGGGTAAAATTGGTTCTTCTAAATCTGCAACCTGATCGACTTCGGTTGAAGAATTACAATCACTTATTGTATTACCATTAAACACAATTTAAACAATGAAAACAAGAGTATACGGTTGATGCAATACAATTATTAACAATCTGTCGAAAGTCAAGCAGACAACAGCAAACACGATACGAATAATACGAACCCAAATAATTTAATAATAAATATTACAATAGTTGAATAGTGTAAAACAGCGTAGGGGGCATAGGTACATGCAATATTGTAATAGCGTATAACTGATTGTGTGCTAATGACCAATTGGCAATTGGTTATTCGTAGTCCGTACGCACAAAAATAATATTATTTTCTAATACAATTATGAAAATAAGATAATACCATGTTCCACATATTATTATGGTAATATGGTGCTCTATTAATATGCAATATAGCCATTAGCCATTAGCCATATTCATTTATTTATAGCAGAATCAGTTATCAGTCAATATCAATGTTTATGTTTTATATTATATTTATAGTTTTTAATTAAGAATATGTCGAACTGCATATTATGTTGTCTCCGTACGCAGTACTGCAGTACACACTACACACGTACAACGTACCACCGTATGGGTACGACATAGCTAAAGTTCGTATAATATTTCGCTATAATACATGTTGCCATACACCGTCTGCGTAATTAATAAAATAATTTGTGATGCTATTAAAAAACGGCTGTCGCGACATAGTGACATGGCTGGCATTTGGACGCACACTTGGTCAAGACAGAAGACGGGACATGACATGTGAATATATTATTATTATGTAGATGTCGTTGATAATGACATCTTGGCCAGGTGCAACGGCGGGTTCGTTTTAGTTCAAATCCGCGATGACGGGTGTATCACCAGCTGAAGTCATATGCACTACAATGCCGGCGGTGAAATCACAACTTTCGAACTTGATTCTTATCGGGCCTGCATATTTCAGCCCATTAAAAACTATTGATGCATCCAGTTGGCTGAGGACAGTGACCGGATCTTGAATTCGGAATTTCGGACGAAATATTATGAATCCATTGCGATATTCTTTATGGGCATGTATGTTAATGTATTATAAGAGCATTATGGTTTAAACTGTAGAATAGAGAATACATTATTCCACAGTGTTCATTGTAACAATAACACTAAAATAATATAATTTAAAGTAGAAGGATTATATTTTGATCATCCAAATCGGGTTTATCTTTTGTGTGAACAACGACGATCTATGTGTTGATGCAAAAACATTCGAAATGTTTAATATTTGTTTCACTTTTGAATTGCGGTGACATTAATGTTTATATTAGCACTGTACTATCCATTGAGGATTCAGACACACTTTAAGACTGAATCATTCGACCCACCGCACCAACACGTTCTTTTGTTCTGCAATATATTTTATACTTGGTAGCTTGTGCTTAAGGTCAGTGGGCGATCCTACCAATCTATTACTTATAACCTTATAAACTTACAATGAAATAAAAAAAATAAAAGTAATGGTAACTAAAAAAAAGGATTTTTACCTAATATTTTTAAGGCATTTCAGTATTTGTTATTTACCTTGGTCAATAAAGAAATTATATTCTGAAATGTACAATTTGTTTGCAGGGAATTTTACGTTTTGTCAAGACCCATGGACGACACTATTGAGCGAAAATCATCATGTTGCCACAATAGTGAAAATGGTAATAAGTTATAAAAATCAATGACTGACGGATTAGGATCTGGTGATATGAGAAATTCTTACATTAATATTGACATTTTTTTTTTATATATAGATTAGGGCTTTACCACACTTGCCACCACAACGGATTCCAGAATTTCCCGAAGACTTCCACATTCTTGGGGGTTTTCTGGCAATCACAAGGCTGGCAACTCGTATGGGCATACTGAACCGAATTGTTCAGTTAGTGGACTATGTTCGACAATACTGGTTAACAACAGTACGTCCATCTAGGTTTACTGTTTATAGTGTGAACATCTGTACCAATAATTATGTAGAAAGTTTTCACAGCATGCTAAAGTCCATCATAGGCCTACATCCCCCAGTCTGATCCTTTTACGGTAATTTATTTTTATAAAAATATATAATTGACAATAACTAAAATGGTGATTGACTTTTAATAATATTTTGCAGATCGATTACGTTCCATTGAAAGTAGAGTACCGAGAAAAACCTTACAAACAATCAACGGCCAGAGAGTAAGGCTATAAACTTTATAAGTTTAAATTTTTGAAATGGTTTTTAATAAATCAAACTTTAATTAAAGGTACGAAGATCAATTGTGTCTAGCAGAGACACAAATAACTGCATTTTGGCTGATGCTCAACAAAGCGTATGCTATGACACAATGACATAGTTAAAAAGAGTTTCCTACTCAGTGAAAGGATACATAAATATGTAAATAGACCCTTTAGCTAATTGTTGGTACCACATAAATTAAATTGAGTTTGTAACTAAATGACCATAAAATTGAGTTAAAGAAATCCTTCCTGAAGATTTGGGACAGCAACAGATCCATTCCACATTCATGGAGCTAGAATATTGGGGGGGGGGGGCATGGTCTTCAACGATCAGCAAAAGCACAGTTCCACGAATGGTCTGACATCCAGAACGTCCAAATGTGCGCCAACAACCAGAAAGTGGCAACGTTCTATTCATTGAAGATCATAATCTTCTCAGTAACATACAACTATACATGAAAATTAACAATACATTGTATACTCTAGTTACTATAATCTAAATATCAATATTATGGGAAATTTAAATATCATTGAGGCGCCTATCCAAATTCAAGGTAAATATATAGAAATAGAATGTGGTACAAAATATATTGTGTTTTAACTAAATATAACTTTTTTGTTTGTATGATTAGCAAATAATGAAGACCAAAATGAGCCACTTGACCTACCACAAAACAAAAGTATGCTTAGAATATTTCTATAAGTAAAATGTAGAAGTGTTGTCCTTGGGCAGTTTCTCCACCAAAGTACTTATGTATTGTATTTTATTATTTTACGCTCATATGCTTATTGTAACTGCATTGTAAAATATTCTAAATAATAAATAATAAAAATATTCACTTACTCAATCATAATTTAATTTTTATTTAAGCTCACCAGCCATTTGATTTGGATAATCCTATGTTGGAAGACTAGTTTTTTATATTATTATTAGAATATTTTTTTGTTACACAGACTAATTTTGTTGTTTCTGTTTTAGAAGTGCGAAACAGCAAATTTTACTCTCAGGAAATTACTTTAGCTCCATTAGTTTGAGTGAAAATTTTTTATAAGGCATCTCATAGACTTTTTACTGTATTTAAAATTTAAAGTGAGTGATGAGTATTTATGAAGTACAAACAATTTACATTTTTAAAACACTCATAACTCACTTTAAAATTAAAGTATAATAAAAAAGCCTGAGATACCCTTTTTAGCTTTAAATTTATAAAAGAGGTTAATTCACTCTAATTTTTAAACTAACAAAGCTAAATCTGAACTGCCAAACTTAAAATTTGCTATATGTTTAGGCACATGTAAGAAAAATATCAACATAACGTCCTCCTGGACAAAATTGAAAAATAAACTCACTTAAATACCTTTTATTCTAAAAGTGAGCATATAGATAATGTTTTGTTTGCCTTCAAAGTTGGAGCCAAGTAAATACAGCCAATAAGCCAATATTTTGGTGCCTTGCGGTCACGGATGGTGTTGTGGTGAGTGTGCGATTCGCTTAGATAAATGTGGTGTCTGCAAAATTGAATTTCCTACAACACAACCCATCCAAATAATGCACGTTAAATTAGGAGATAGTAATTATGAGTTAATAGATTGTAGCATTTTTCTTTTGTAATTTTATATTAAAAATGTACAATTTTTTATTAAAAGGTAAATGGATGCAAAATACTTCCTTACTCGATCCAACTGGAAGTCAGTGCCTTGGATGTATGCACCATGTACAATATGTACCAGACCAGACACAATACATACTGTTGGACTGTGGCCATGAATGATATTGTGCGACATGTAACTCAACACCTCCGGCCACATGTGAGGTTTGTGGTGAACCGGTCAAAGGCACTACAAGAATATTTTTAAATTAAGTATATATTTCATCATTTTTTGATGATTATTTGTATAGGTAGTTTTCTTTATGTATTTTTTTTCTTATTATTATTTACCTTTATAATTTTATGACTTGTTTAATTCTTTTTAAGATTGAGTAAAATGACTAAAATAAATATTTCATTTTTATATTTCCTTATTAATAATTATTCAGAATAAATTCTAAAAAACTTTCACCAATAGCAGATTATATGTTTTAATTGTTAAAACAAATTTCAAAAGATAAGAATACCACAATATTAATCTATCTATCATAGACATTGGCTCAAACGACTATAAAATTAAATATGGCAGATTTGTGTTAGTTATTATTTCATCATATTTGCAATTTCTACCTTTAAAAATTGAAAATAGTAATCAGGCTTACTTATATAATATCTACTTATTCTTAATATTTTATCTACCAACTAACCTCATTAAATTGCAATACTTCATTAAGCACTTCATCTGCCAAAATATGACAAAAATAGTAATTTAAATACAAAAATTGAAGAAAAAAAACATGTTAGTAGACAGCTTTTGGTCAAATCACAATTAATATGTGCTGTAGACGCCTATCATCCGAATAGGTTGAATGTATTTGAAATAGCTACAAACCTTCAACCGCAGACAGGATGGTCTTGTATCAATGTGAGAATTAATGGGAAAATAATATTTAAGTTACACAAAATACATTTTCTCTATAGAAACTGGAGACAACAAATTGTGTTTATAACAAATAACTCAATGAATCTCAAATTAAGAGATGTGATTGGAATTAAAAAATATTTGCTAGATATTAAAAGTATTGTGGGTCCAGCAGCAATTATTTATTTTGAGTTATATTAGTAATATAAGATGGGAGAGGTTTAAATGACTATAAGGATTGTAAACAACAGTACAAATATAATTTTTACCTTGTCAGTTGTCACTTGTCAAATCATAGGAAAAAAATGACTTAATGACATTGAGATGGATANAATGTCATTATAATAATATATATATTTATCATTTATGAACAATTCTATATCGATTTTAGTTTTCGTCTTAAGCTTAAATTAAATCAATTAATTAAATATCTTTAACTAAATAATTTTTACTCCGGGAAACCGTCTGTTTATCGTCGACGAATATCGCAACGGTTCGTAGCGGTACCTACCAACATATATTATAGCCAAATATTATACGAACATTAGCTATGTCGTACCCGTTCGGCCGTATGTGTGTACTGTGTACGGAGCATTGATTATAAAGGTAAAATATAGGTATATATAGTATTTATAATCAATGGTTGTATGTGTGTAATGTGTATTTTTGTCCGTTATGAAATTGTTGGCATTAGTGTCCGTGTCCGTAATAGAAGGATTCCGTTATAGATAGGTCGAAACACATTAGAATGCCTATATCTTTTTGTCGGGACCTGGCAATTTTGTCCGTTAAGAGAGGAGTTCATTATAGACAGGTGTCCGTTAAGTCAGGTTTCACTGTACCTAGTTACTTCTGATGTGGACGTATCCTATGTAAATATAATATATCCAATTAATTCATAACGCTGTTTAAAATTACAATACTAGGAAAAGTAGCTACCTAAGCCATACAAAAAATTGTTCGACTTAATTTGTAAAAACAAATTTTTTTTGTGTCAACGAAATTTGAAAATAAAAATGGGAAGAGGGGCATGTGCGCCCGTGGATAAATGAGTTTTAAGAATCAAAATACAAAAAAAATATGGAAAGATGTGTATTAAAAATAAATATTAAAGTCTGCAGTCTACAATATTATT
>NW_019100977.1:10823-15876 GCF_001856785.1 Myzus persicae | reverse complement strand
CAAATTACTCCACAAGCTCACCAGCCATTTGATTTGGATAATCCTATGTTGGAAGACTAGTTTTTTATATTATTATTAGAATATTTTTTTGTTAAGAAAACGTTTCACAGACTAATTTTGTTGTTTCTGTCTTAGAAGTGCAAAACACAGCAAATTTTACTCTCAGAAAATTACATTTAGCTCCATTAGTTGGAGTGAAAATTTTTTATAAGGCATCTCATAGACTTTTTACTATGTTTTAACATATTTAAATTGCAATACTTCATCTGCCAAAAATAGTAATTTAAATACAAAAATTATAGAAAAAAAACATGTTAGTCGACAGCTTTTGGTCTCAATAAAATAAATAAACTCATACAAATAGGTGCTAATATAATTTTAATTTTTAACTTTTGGCATTTTGACGATTATAGAGAGCAGTATACCTCACTGATTGTTGATTGATATTTACCAGTCAACTAATGTATTGGAACGTGCTATAAAAATACGCAGGTATAATTCAGATAATTTTCATTTTCCTTGAGTTGTAAATACAACTATAGATAATTGTAGATAAAACTATTTTGGCACAATAACCATCATTATTTTATCAGTCATACATTAATTATTTGTTTTTTCATTGTTTTTATAATTTCTGGTAGTATTAATTTAGTCCAAGTATACTACACATAGAAATAAGTTAAATTTTCAAGAAAAATGTATACAAATATAGAAAAATAATCAAATAGGGGAAAAAGCAATCAAAAGCAGGTTTTGTGAAAAAAAGCAAAACAAAGTTTACTTCATTAAAATCGGAACGATTCAAAACGTATTTATATATAAGAATTATCTTTCTATCATACTCCCCTCGAAAGAAGCATTTGCTACAAAATCCAAGCGCTACTTATCAGTTTATCATGTAGATGCATTTATCTTTATCGGAAAAATGCAAATATGTCGGAATAATTTAATATAATATCGGCATAGTTTCTGTTCGAAGTAATCGATATCGGAGCAGTATTATGATGGGCAATGAACATTTTTTTTTTGGAGTAACACAATGTCGTAGCAGTGCATAATCGTAGAATTGGTGTTATCCCAGTCATCACATTGCAGCCCAACACGATTTAATTTCCACAAATTGTATTTCATACTATTCATAGTCATTAGTCATTGTAGATAGAACTGATAGAAGAAAAAACAATAATTATAGTCAACAAAATATTATGGACTGTTCTATCACTATTTTTATTTATCGTATTATATTTTTAATTTGGCCGTCCAGTGTCAACGACTTGTAGCAGTTGTCAACATCAACATGTAGACTTAAAAAAAGAAATACATCAAATCAATGTTAGTGGTGTAAAAATTGTATCTTATATTATTATCACGACTGCCGACTGGGAAATGGAAACTGCATCAAGTAAAAATTATGTTCCGGAAACATTGATCTCTACCCAATCGAAATTGCACCAATGTTCCAAGTTTGTTACAGGTTTTGCACGAAAGACAATAACAAGATATGCGGTGGACTGTCAGACCAGGACGCCGTACGGCGACATGTTCTCGTTAGGCCGCAAAGACCTGCTTTTCAGCCGGCAATACTGTCGACGGAGCAAGATGATATGATCAACGGCGAAAACTATGACATTCAGCAACAGGCATACGAGCAAGATCAGGTAAAGCAATAACGCGTTCGAACACGGAGCACTTTTGCATTTTTGCTGCTAGCACTTATCATTGACTCCTTCACGCTGCGCTGCGGGCGTAGAAACTTCAATGAACGGCGCTAGTTCGCCTAGCGAGCCATCGAGTTCACCGGTGATCTTGCCGCCGGCCCGGTTGTTTAATTGTGCGTGCCGCCGCGAAAATCTCGGGGGATCACGAGACTTGTGTTTTTGTCGTTGCTGCAATCAGCCGGCATCATCGGAATCATAAGCAAGTAATCGATTTTTTGTTTTCCGCCTTAGAGGTTGACCACAAGTCACAACGCAGCGTCGCGTACGTTCACCACCCGAGTGCCCCCGCAATACTTCGTGTGATCACGATACCTGATACTATCGTATTTGTCATTGTTGTGAACAACCGACATACCCAATTTGTCAAAATACCTAATACACATCAATTATATTATTGTGAGGGCCATCAGGTTTTGCCGGTTTTGGTTTCCGTCGTGGCCAGGCCCTGATTAACACTATCGTAGGCCCTAGACCCATGTGCTAATACTATCCTGTAGTGTTCAGTATTTAAATGATTAAGAAACATAATGATTGGGAGAGGTTAGCTTGCCGATCCCACCATTGCCTGAACTGTTGAATGTCATACAATATATTCTTCTGATGTACCCTGGGCGTTTTGTTTCATTCGAGGGTGTCAGTATAATATCTGCCCTATATCTGCTATAACACGGATGGGTACTGAGCAGGTTAGCAGTATCCATCCGGTCCAACAATCTATGATTAGCAGCCAAGTCAGCAAAAATATCTTCAGTATCAATATTATACACTAGTGAATCTATAAAAATAATTATGTTAAATTAATATGAAATATACATGAGAACATTTTTAATATATTTACCTGTATCAGTATCAGTGTTGCAAACTATTTGAGTATAAGTATTCAAATACTATTTTCCGCATTGAATACTTTTTAAAATACTTTTATTTTTGAAATATTTGAACGGTATTTTAAATACATTTTTTTACTATTGAATATTATTTTATTGAATACTTTTTTTATTCCTTTAATTCTTTATTCTTTATTCCTTGTCTAATAATAATAATGTCATTATAATAATATATATATTTATCATTTATGAACAATTCTATATCGATTTTAGTTTTCGTCTTAAGCTTAAATTAAATCAATTAATTAAATATCTTTAACTAAATAATTTTTACTCCGGGAAACCGTCTGTTTATCGTCGACGAATATCGCAACGGTGCGTAGCGGTACCTACCAACATATATTATAGCCAAATATTATACGAACATTAGCTATGTCGTACCCGTACGGCCGTATGTGTGTACTGTGTACGGAGCATTGATTATAAAGGTAAAATATAGGTATATATAGTATTTATAATCAATGGTAGTATGTGTGTAATGTGTATTTTTGTCCGTTATGAAATTGTTGGCATTAGTGTCCGTGTCCGTAATAGAAGGATTCCGTTATAGATAGATCAAAAACAAACACACACGTGTTCCCCCCTACCGTACCAAAAAATCTACAAACCATCAATACAAACCTACAAATCTACAATACCTACTAAAAAAGCTAATGGCCACAGTTGCCGGGCTCAGGATCAATAAAAAAAAATAAAAAAAAGGTCGAAACACATTAGAATGCCTATATCTTTTTGTCGAGACCTGGAAATTTTGTCCGTTAAGAGAGGAGTTCATTATAGACAGGTGTCCGTTAAGTCAGGTTTCACTGTACCTAGTTACTTCTGATGTGGACGTATCCTATGTAAATATAATATATCCAATTAATTTATAACGCTGTTTAAAATTACAATACTAGGAAAAGTAGCTACCTAAGCCATACAAAAAATTGTTCGACTTAATTTGTAAAAACAAATTTTTTTTGTGTCAACGAAATTTGAAAATAAAAATGGGAAGAGGGGCATATGCGCCCGTGGATAAATGAGTTTTAAGAATCAAAATACAAAAAAAATATGGAAAGATGTGTATTAAAAATAAATATTAAAGTCTGCAGTCTACAATATCATTATTCCTAAACTCATAGTTTTATTTACATTAATTAGATCATGAAATAATGAATATTTATGAGGCTCTAACTCGACATCAAAATTTAAAAAAAGATTTTGAAATAATGTAAGTACAGTTAAATTATGGGAAAAAAATGTGAAGGAGGGCGTGGGCGCCCGCAGGCAAATTAATTTTAAGAATCAAAATAAAAACAATCAGACAAAAAATTGACAAAATTTCAACATAAAAATGGGAAGGGGGCATGGGCGCCAGCAGGCAAAAGCTTTTTAAGAATCAAAATAAAAAAAAAATGGTAAGATGTGTATTAAAAATAAATATTAAAGTCTGCAGTCAACAATATCATTATTCCTAAACTCTTAGTTTTATTTACAATATTTAGGTCATGACATAATAATATTTATCAGGCACTAATTGGCCATCAAAACTTAAAAAAAGGTATAGAAATAATTGAACTAGAGTTAAATTATGGAGAAAAAATGTGAAGGGAGGCGTGGGCCCCCGCAGGCAAATTAATTTTAAGAATCAAAGTAAAAAAAAAATATCAAAAAATGTGTATTAAAAATAAATATTAAAGTCTGCGGTCTACAATAACACTATTTCTAAACTCATAGATTTATTTACAATAATAAGCCAATGAAAAAATGAATGTTTACGGGGAACTAACCGAAAATCAAAAATTAAAAAATGGTATTGAAATAATTGAACTAGAGTTAAATTATGGAAAAAAATGTGAAGGGAGGCGTGGGCGTTCGCAGGCAAATTAATTGTAAGAATCAAATTTAAAAAAAATGTATAAAAATATGATAGAATATAAATTTAAAAATAAAAATGGGAAGGGGTGCATTAGCGTCCGCAGGCAAATGAATTTTAAGAATCAAATTTAAATAATGTATGAAAAATGTACATTAAAAACAAATATTAAAGACTGCAGTCTACAATATCACTATTCCTAAACTCATGGTTTTATTTACGACAATTAGCTGATGATATAATGAATATTTTGATGCACTAACTGGCATTTAAAAATTTAAAAATGGTTTTGAAATAATTGAACTCTAGTTAAATTATGGGAAAAAAATGTGAAGGAGGGCATGGGCGCTCGCGGGCAAATGAATTTTAAGAATAAAAATAAAAAATAATATCAAAAAATGTGTATTAAAAATAAATATTAAAGTCTGCAGTCTACAATATCACTATTCCTAAACACATAGTTTTATTTACGATAATAAGCTACTGAAATAATGAATATTTATGTTTCACTAACTGACCATTAAAAATTAAAAACAAGTTTTGAAATAATTGAACTAGAGTTTAATTTTCAAAAAAAAAATGTGAAGGGAGGC
>NW_019100977.1:0-10466 GCF_001856785.1 Myzus persicae | reverse complement strand
CGCAATACTTCGTGTGATCACGATACCTGATACTATCGTATTTGTCATTGTTGTGAACAACCGACATACCCAATTTGTCAAAATACCTAATACACATCAATTATATTATTGTGAGGGCCATCAGGTTTTGCCGGTTTTGGTTTCCGTCGTGGCCAGGCCCTGATTAACACTATCGTAGGCCCTAGACCCATGTGCTAATACTATCCTGTAGTGTTCAGTATTTAAATGATTAAGAAACATAATGATTGGGAGAGGTAGTGCTGAATCTCAATGTGATAAGCCTTTAAAAACAAAAATATTTACAACATGAAAATCATAATGATATTTTACATTTTAAGCACATAATAAGTTCTATTCTTGTTATATAGTTATGTTATTATTTGTTAGCAGGTATAACAATAGGAATATTATAAGTTTAAAAACAAGTGTACCCCTCATAAGTGATGTCTCCCAATAAGCCACGAAACATTTAATTTAAAAAAAAGTAATAATAATATTGCGTGTGTGAATTGTTGCAACCCAGAAAGTTCACAAAATCGAAAATACACTCTCGACGGTTTCAAATAATAATGACCAAAAAAAATACTACTGTAGTACTATTTCCCAAAGATGGGCATTAACTAGTTAGTTTGTTTTCTAATTAACTTATGAACTTTTTTTTTAAAAGTAATTAACAATCGGTATCAATATTAGACACAATAAGAAAATGTGGTAAAGGTAAACGAGACATGAGGTTTTTGTTGAAAGGAGCCACCCATTGATGACACTTTCGGCTAGCTTGAATTCTTTGAATTTTTAATTAAATTTTTTTTTTTTATTATAAATTTAGATTTAGTTTAAGAGGTCACGACACCACTTACGCTTCAGACGTCTCGGAGGATTACCTGGAATTGAGGGATTGGCCAAGTTTTTATCAGTTGATTTGGGTGATTATTTAGGTGGTTATGAAATCTTTTATAAAATATTTTAGCTTCATCGTTTATTGTGTTAAGTTTTAAGTCGGTGTGATGTGTATCATTTGACACGAAAGGAGGAGCATTTTTTAATTTTCTAAGCGCAATATTTTGAAAGGTTTGGAATTCTAAGATATTAGACTTTTTCGCATTGCCCCAAAGCTGCAGGCCGTAGGAACTTATGAACTTAACTAGTTTAATTTACAGTTGAAATAACTTAACTATTCTCAGTTGATTTAAAAAAAAAACCAATAAGTTAAAAACATTTTGAAATTTTTTGTTTATACGTAAATATTACTATATCGATATAAAATAAAAATAATCCAATACTATAATAACACAAACATTTCTGTTCTTTTCCTTGATAACATAATTTTGTGTATATTAATATACAACTTGTGACCTACTGTACAACAGAGCGACATCGCCTTACACGCTTTTTGAATGAATAACAAACATGATTTTTTTTTTAAACAATATACTAACTATNGTATATTAATATATTTTATTTATTAGAAAGGCAATAAGCTATTATCATTTTATAGTATTAGATGTCTGCAGTACAAATAAGTAATAACAATAATTTATTATCGATAAGAGAAATACAGCTGACCACCAGATTCTGAAAATTGTAAAGAAAATTCTAAAAATAACTTGAAAACTAAATTATCGTTTAAAGTAAATAGGTATAGAGTATAGACGTTATAGTTGTGCATAATATATACATGATAATTGGTAATATTATGCTGGTCTATACAATACAATATTATGAATTATAGTGCGCTTGCATCGGCCAGTCCCTTATGCTGTTCTTAATCGTTCATATAAATTAGAAACTAGAAAGACACATTCACTCTTCATGTGATTTACTTAAAAAAAAATAGATTAACTTTTTTTAAACTGAGTTAAGTTGATTTTTTTTTCTATATTAACTTTTAACTTATCGAGTTAAGTTTATAATTTGTTAACTGTTAACTTTTAACTTATCGATCTTGTGTCCTCTTAACTTAACTTAACTTG
Organism: Myzus persicae; assembly: GCF_001856785.1. Classification (NCBI taxonomy): domain Eukaryota; kingdom Metazoa; phylum Arthropoda; class Insecta; order Hemiptera; family Aphididae; genus Myzus; species Myzus persicae. The sequence goes on along the minus strand of NW_019100977.1, from coordinate 8,493 downwards.
AGTTAATTATTTTCATTAACTTGCCCACCTTTGCTATTTCCTAAAAGTGAAATGAATTACTTTAATCATAGTAACATCATCAAAATATCAAATATACTAAGTAATATCATAGGCTGACAGACCGTCTACGCTCAGAATAGTTTTTCATACACAATGATTTTATATCATTGAATTCAAATTCAACATCATTCATTAAAGTGAATCCACTTGGCACTTGTGACCTACTGTACAACAGAGCGACATCGCCTTACACGCTTTTTGAATGAATAACAAACATGATTTTTTTTTTAAACAATATACTAACTATAATCTATATTGTTATCACCGGTGTCATAATACTATGTAGGCAAGGTGTACTTTTAAGTACACTTTGTTTATATTTAATATAATAATATATTAACCATAAGGTATATCCACAGATAAACATTTAATATATTACCTGAGATAATTCTTTTGTTCACGTTTTTACAAGTTGTAATTAGGTTTAACAATATGTAAATTAAAGTAAATCATCAATTAGATATTTTTAGTCTTGATCATAAAATCAAAACGCTTATTTTTTTTTTATAATTTTAAATTAATGCATTTATTATAGTATTTAATATAGGGTTCCTAATATTCTTCTGGACGATACAAAATCAACAAAACATCGTTACGCTTACGATAGATTTGACTAGTATAAATTATTTTTGTAACTAGAAAATTATTTTCACTTATTGATCACTACGCACTAGCTAAGCTACCTTGAAGCATCTACGTGCGCATCGTGTTCTATACGTTCCCAGTATTAATTGTTGTATCGTTGTACGCTGTTAAGTCATATAATAAAATATGTCTACCGTAGATTCTAACATTTCTAACGACACCGTAAGCTGGAGTTAACGGAAGGCGAAAATATGGAGAGTACATTTGAAAAGCTGAGATCGGCAAAGTTCAACATTCCAACTAAATTTTCGACACGGATTGGAACTAGGCCGACGTTGAAAAGATACGAGTCTACGCCGAACGTGGCCACGACTACTTGTCATCAACCAGCCACAGCAGGAGACTCCGAAGTCTACCACCGATGTTTGTCCGCTCCGGCCGAGCTGCCCTGCAAGCCTTTTGAGCTTTCTGACGTGCTGACACAAAACGGACCCCCATTCAGTTCATCGGACCTCGAGATGTACGTTCCAAAGGACGCTGGATCCAACGCGTCGCTGCAGGAAAATGGTGATGTGAGTTCGATAGATACGCCGAAAGGAGTTAACACGTTATTGTGTACGTCCGTGCAGTCGGCGCCCGAACTACCAGCAACATCGCTCAAAGTTCCGGGAGCAAGCGAATTTGAAGAATTTTCAGTGCAGAGTCAATGGTTATCAGATCCATATACATATAACTTTTGGACTGGTGGACCACCCGAAACGGGAAACAGAATGCAGTGACGGCAACGAGCAGGAGTTGGTCAGTGACCCGATAAATCCTAAACGCCGTCGCTCAATATGGAGCCGGACGCAGAAATTCGTCAGGCACATGTTTTACTGCGCCGTTTAGAGGGTGACCGCAACCACTTAGTTGCTGAATGAAGTAATTCATTATTACCGAAATAATTAGAAAACAATTTTTGTTCATGAACTTGATTTACATAAATAAACTTGCAGCTTTCTTATGCTACTTGTCTAGTTGGTTTTTAATTGAAATAGTATTATATTATAATCAAACGCATCAACATTCAACACCCTAGCGTAAAATTAATTTATGTAGCTAGTGAAAATCGTAACTATATTATAAATCTCTAACCTCTATAACATTGTACCAAAAAAATTCTTGAACAAAATAAATACGTTTTTGTATTCAAATTGATATTCAAATAGATTTCCAAATAATTAGGTTCTTTACAGTTATATCTTATATTACTAAAAATGTCCGTCGGTCCTAGGCACAGTGCCTGTAGTGCCAATGCCCTAATACGGCCCTGAATACGACGAACAACAGATAAACCAATTTAAATTTATAAGTAGCTATTGATAACAAATCAAGAGACTATAACATTATGTTTTACAAAATGTTACAGTGCGCATTCCAAAACCATGTTTACGAGAGACTCACAGTGGTCAGTGTGGCGGTGTCTCTCAAGTCTCAATACACTCTCGAAATATAATATTATGATAATGAATAATTTTTTAACGATTAAAACTAGTTACATATTCAATGGGTAAAATTAAAAAAAACTGTGTAAGAGCCATCAATAATTAAAATAAAATACAAGCATTCAGGTGACAGAAAATACTCCATATTATATAAATGTATAATACCTCATTATTAAATTAAATACATTACTGAGCTATTATTATGTTATAATAATTTACTGTTGCGCGATATTCTATGTGGTTATAACTGTAAAAATAAGCAAAATGGTTAAGATAAATTTATATTTTATGAAAACACAGTGAAAAGTTAACGTTTATACAACTATGAACATTATAATTTCAACATAAATTCATGGTTCAATAGAAGTTTGCATGCTATGTGGAGCCGTCGAGTAAGCCACACCCGTAATGCTATTTGGTATATTAATATCATATAAAATATAGTATTATTGACTGCATTATATTAAAATATTAAATTATATGTGAATACCATTTACATTTATATCGTACAGTGTATTTGATCAAATTCTCAAATACACGACCTCGAGAGCCCTCCGACGATCAGGAGGAATTCCGCGACAGTTCATCGCGCATCAATTTATCGCGCGTAAAATCATCGCCGACGTTTTATCGCATGCTGAATAATCGTGCGGTATCTTATCGCGAGTATTTCGGATTTCCTCGTGGTTATTTCATCGTGAACACAACGTCGCTCGTTTAATTTCATCGTGCTTCACTTTATCGCAAGATTATCATCGCATTCGCATTATACGCCAAATCAAATACGATGTGCAATTCCACGGGATATTATAAAACTAACTATAATATAATAAAAATAAAAAAAACTCGATATCATTATGGAAAATTACTTATAGGAAGATTACAATTCATTACTTCGGTAGGTATAGATCAGACTATCAGAGTTGTACATGTACGTATAATTATAGTGACAGCGTATTTTATTTGTTCATCTTCGTCAACTCGTCTTAATAAACAAATATTCAAATATATTTTAAGTAAGTACATAATTATATAATTTTTAACTAATTTTATCAACCCCTATATTTTTTGTATGAAAATTATAATTTATTAAAATTTAAAATCAGTCGAATAATCATAATTGGGTGTGAATTAAATGCACTAAAACATCTTAAAAATGTCAAAAAAAATAAATAAAATATGCTTATATGCATTTAAAATGAAAAAAATACAAAATAAAATACCAACGATTATAGTATAAAATGCACTTGAAATAGTTTTTAATTTAATTTTTATATTGATATATTATACGATATTATACATTAGTACATTTGGTAGTACATAGGTAATACATTGGTTATTAATGTGGCTGTGAATTTAATACACTAAAATACCTTAAAAATGTAAAAAAAAAAATACAATTGAATATGCACTAAAATGCAAAAATTATATACCTATAAAATGTACTTAAAATAATTTTAATTGAATAATATTTTGACTTTTTTTGAGTTATTTATAGACCACTGAAATTTTGGATTTTTATGAGAATTTTTTTTTGAAGTGTCGATAAATAATTTTGGATGACCAAAAACACTTGAAAATTTAATACAAGGTTTCTTATGAGTTAGGTTAGGTTAGGTTTTTATAAGCGTTTATAGTTCAAATTTTTACGATATCTGTCTGTAGAAACGCGAAATTTTGCAAGTAATTTTGAAGTTGAAAAATCATAAAATTGTTTGTGCTAATAACCAAGGATTAAAAATACAACACTAAGTTTTCCTTCAAGTATCTATAGAGAAAAAACTCGAAGCATCATTATAGGAAAAATTTTAAGTGCGTTTGAATTTTAAATTTTTACGATATAGCGTAATGATAACGATTTATTCTCAAACGATTTTAAATATTTGTTAAATTTTGCATAAGAAGCTAAGAGTTAAGCGGTTAAAGGAGAAAAAATGTGCAACTACACGATTATTACATTTTACATGCATAAAAATGTGTTTATTTTGTAAAAAAAAAAACACTTAAATGTGGATTAAATTTGAATTTCACGAAGTTAAGTTAAGTTAATTTAATTATTAATGATAGGTATGGAGTTGGAGTTTGTCAAAAATAAGAAAGGAAAGGATCAACTTATTTATCGCGGTTTTATTTACAACAAAGAGAGAGAATTGAAAAATAAGACTTATTGGAAATGTATAGAATATTACACAACGAGATGCAAAAGTCGTATTCATACAGCTATGAGTCAAGTAGTGAGGGACCACACACATTTCCAACATAACCATGAAGTAAGGGGCTGTCAAATTGGAGCGGCACGTGTGATGTCAAAAACCAGGGAGGCTACAATTAAGTCAAATGATAAGCCTCAACAAATCCTTGCAGTAGCATCACTTGGAATTTCAGATTCCGCACAAGCAGCACTGCCATCAGATCGTGCTATTGCTAAAACTACACAACGGATCAGAAAAACTATAAATAAAGCTCCCACAACACCATCATCATTAGCAGAACTGATTATTCAACAACCATATTCAGAAACAGTAAACGGAGAAAAATGTCTTTAATTTGATAGTGGAGAAGATGATGCGAATCGTTTTTTTTATTTTCTCTACAGCTAGAAACTTAGATACATTGGCACAATCGGATCATTGGTTTTGTGATGGAACTTTCAAGTCAACTCCTCCACTATTTACACAAGTACTTACCATTCACTCAATGCAGGATGGATCAGTGCTTCCAATGGTTTATGTGTTGGTACCAAATAAACAAAGGTCTACTTATAATCGAATTTTGACACAACTTATTGATTTAAAAAGAGAACTGAAACCAGTATCAGTAATGACAGATTACGAAACTGCGTTGTATTCTGCATTCCAATCGGCTTTTCCCGGAGTTCGAATTCGTGGCTGCTTCTACCACTTTGGCCAATGCTTTTGGAGAAGAATTCAGCAAGAACCAGATATTCAAGCTAAATATCGAGACGATACTGATCCAGATTTTCAAATACACTTAAAAACCTTAATATCTCTCGCTTTTGTTCCAGTACCAGACGTCATCGAAAAATTTATGGAATTATTGGAAACTTCTTTCTTCAAGGATAATGAAAATTTGCTAAGTCCATTAGTGAACTACTTCGAAGACACCTGGATAGGTCGTCCAAATCGTCGTGGTACAGAACAAAGTGCTCCTCTTTTTCCTTTGGATATGTGGAACCAATACCAAGGGTCAAGGGACATTGGAAAAACTTCCAAAAACCAATAATTATATTGAAGGTTGGCATAAGAAATTTTCTTCTTTGATGGATTGTTACCACCCGAGTATTTGGAAATTTTTGGACAAAATAAAGGAATCCCAAAGTTTAATGGAAATGACGCAAACACAATTAACCGCTGGTCGACTTCCACGGATTGGGCAGAAAACATACCGCGACACTGCAGAAAGAATTATTAGGATTGTAGATGACTATGGAAATAAACCAATCTGGTTCTATTTAAAAGGATTGGCCTTCAATTTTGATGTCCAAAAACATTGAATATTTTTATTATTATTTATTTTAAATTTAATTTTTAGTGATATTTAGAATTGTATAATATTTTAATTTTAATTAATTGGATTTTTTACCTACCTATATTTATTGTTTTATATTTTTAAAACTTACCCTACAAATGAAGTACTCCAAGTATAGTTTATTCTTTGCAGAGGTCACTATTGGTATTTCTTAAAATAGGTAGTATTTAAAAAAAAAAATCATGAACATTTTAGGTTTGTTAGCTAGGTACACATGAATTTATTAGACCAATTTGAATTAGTTATGCCAAAAAAGTTGTTAAATTAAGTACCTAAATAGCGTAGGTGCAAATGGAAGGGGGCTAGGGGGCTTAGCCCCCCCCTAATAATTGCTATATCCCCCCCAAAACAAATGATTTTACTACATGATACACATTATAAATTACAATGTAATTTCGAAAGAAATATCACCTAACGAATGATTAAATTTGAAAAATGATAATCGAATTTCGATTGATGCGTCGAGAACTACGTGATCATGCTAATCTAAAGAATAGTTGGTGGGAAATGTGCAGCACTGATGACTGATGTCTGATAAGAAACGGTCGGCACTTCGGCAGACCTTCACATACTATATTATATCTCAATATCTCATGCACAACGCACACTCATGACACATGTCACATGGTTTTAATTCGTAACGTTTGGGTTTGATTGTTTATTTTTTTCGTTGATCGATATTAGTTTTTCCCAACTTGTTTAAAGTTGTTCAAATAGCAATTACATTGCCTGTAAGTTCAGCCACTTCTGAGAGGTCATTTTTCACAATGCGAAGAATAAACACCTACTTAAGATCTACTATGTCCCAAAAGCGGTTTAGCAATGTAAGCATACTTAATATTGAAAAAGATATTGTTGTTGACGTGGAAGAGATTCTAAATACTTTTAGTAAAACCGAAAGGAGAATTAAATTATTATAATGAGCCTTACTATAAGAATAATAAAAAAAATTGATGTCAAAAAAATACTAATAACATATATATATATATGTACCTAATACCTATATATGTTTATGTTTATTTGTAATTCATGTTGCTGCAGCAAGGTAAATTGTTTTAGTGGTTTTGTAATAATTTAAAAGCATCATAAGAGTATTTAGTATCCTGAACTGAGCTACGACTTCAGCCCCCCCCCCCCAGATTTCAAAAACTATTTGCGCCTATGCTAAATAGTAAGTCATGTGACATCCCACATCGTACGACCATACTTATATAGTAACACATGATCCAAGTGATACGCATTTCTAATAACATTAAGATGTAATTATTAATGCTGAAATGCTGAATACGGTTTAATGCTTTCAATTATATGTTCAACAACAATTATTCGTAATATTTTTTGTTTTAAAGGCAGTTTCCAAAACGTACATAAATTAAAATCAGTAGTAAATTTTTTTAAACTTATAAGCCATATAACAGTTAAAAATTGCATTTACTTGTTAAAATCTGTATACATTTTATGTTTAAGGTAGTAGGTACATTAGTTACACGATATAGATACATAAATAATGGATAAATTATTAAAAAAATGTGATTTTATATCTGTATTAAAAAAAATTATATAGCTGAAATTGAAAATATAAATATATATATTTTTTACTTAAGGTTTGTAGTATTATATTGATGTATGGACTGAAGAATACAATGTTAAGTAAGATAGGACATGTAACATGTTTACTTTGATCATAAGAATCATAAGTCAAATTGTTCATTTGTTTGTGATCCCCAAAAAATTAAATCTGTGGAATCATTAAACAAATATTCGATGAGTTGTTTCTTATCATAATTATAAAAATTAAATCAAATCACTTAATTCTAGTTCAAACATAATAAAAGTCTTAAGTTAGTAAAATCATCTACATCCTATAATATAGAGTTAAGTAAAAAGTAATAACAAAAAATTGTTCGACTTAATTTGTAAAAACAAATTTTTTTTGTGTCAACGAAATTTGAAAATAAAAATGGGAAGAGGGGCATGGGCGCCCGCAGGCAAATGAGTTTAAGCAATCAAATAAACAAAATTATACAAAAAATTGATTAAATTTTAAATTTAAAAATAAAAATGGGAAGGTTGGCATGGGCGCCCGCGGGCAAATGAGTTTTAAGAATCAAAAAAAAAAAAAATTATGAAAAAATCTGATAGAATCAATTTTAAAAATAAAAATGGGAAAGGGGGCATTGGCGCCCGCTGGCAAATGAATTTTAAGAATAAAAATAAAAAATCATACCAAAAAATGTGTATAAAAAATAAACATTAAAGTCTGCAGTCTACAATATCACTATTCCTAAACACATAGTTTTATTTACGATAATAAGCTACTGAAAAAATGAATATTTATGTTTCACCAACTGACCATTAAAAATTAAAAACAAGTTTTGAAATAATTGAACTAGAGTTTATTTTTCAAAAAAAAATGTGAAGGGGCGGCATGGGCTCCCGCGCAGGCAAATTATTTTTAAGAATCAAAAAAAAAAAAATTATTTATAAAATTGATAGGTTTCAAATTTAAAGATAAATTTGGGAAGGGGGCATGGGCGCCAGCGGCCTAAAGAATTTTAAGAATCAAAAAAATAAAATATGAAGAAAAGTGTAGTAAAAACAAATCTTAAAGACTGCAGTTTATAATATCAGTATTCCTAAACTCAATGCTTTGTATACAATAATTCGATCATGAAACAATGAATATTGATAAGGCACTAAGTGGTTATCAAAATTCTTAAAATGTTTTTAAATAATTGAAGTAAGGTACTAACTTGTTTTCAACATTTAAAAAATGGGTTTAAAATATTGAACTATAGTTAAATATAGGCATGGG
>NW_019100976.1:18991-20447 GCF_001856785.1 Myzus persicae | reverse complement strand
CTATTTAAAATGGTACATTTATGTTTTGTGGGTTAGGTTTGTAGGGAACTTCCCTTTAAAAAAGTGTCAGGAAACGGCATTCATTTTAAAATTTTTAAAACCCGTTTAAACCCATTAAAACCCATTTAAACCCATTAAAACCCATTAAAACCCATTAAAACCCATTTAAACCCAACCGGGTCGGGTTTTTTTAAAAAACCCGTGGGTTTTTTAAACCCTGAGGTAATGGCCTACATACGTGCTTATCCACGATCATCAATAAGACATGTATCTCGTGAAATTGGTGTATCAGTTGGTGCAGTACATAAAATTTTGAAAAAAAAACAAAATGCACGCATATAAACCCGAGTTTGTTCAACATTTACGAATCGGAGATTCTGAACGTAGATTACAATTTTTGTCATGGTTTAGCGTTCAATTTGAAATTGACAATTTATTTTATAAAAATATTTTGTGGATTGATTAATCTAAATTCACAAACAATGGTGTAATGAACAAACAAAACAATAGGTTTTGGGACGATACAAATCCACACTGGTCCCGAGAAACTAACTTTCAGACAGTTTGGGGTATAAATGTGTGGTGTGGATTAATTGGTGGAATACTTTTAGGTCCTTATTTTTACGATGGAACACTTTCAGGTAGAAGATATCTAGATTTTCTTGTTAATCAATTACCGTTACTGCTAGAAGACGTTTCATTAGCCACGCGGGAAAATATGTATTTTCAACAAGACGGTGCACCAGCACACAACGCCATCATTGTTAAAAATTATTTAAATGAAATTTTTCCTAACCGATGGATTGGTACCCATGGAGTAATTCCATGGCCAGCAAGATCTCCAGACTTGACCCCATTGGATTTTTTTTTATGGGGGCATTTAAAAAATGTTGTATATGCAGATCCACCTATTAATCTCCAAGATTTAAAAAACAAAATACGACTGGCTTGTAGTAATTTGAGAAGAGAACAAATAAACGCTGCCACATCAACGGAATTATTAAAACGTTTGGAATCATGTTTGGAACATCAAGGTGGAAACTTCGAACAATTTATTAGATAGAACTGTAGAACGTAATTGCAAATAAATAAAAATTGATTTCAAATTCAAAATGTGTGCAATTTTATAGTTTTCATTACCTTCATTTAGCTATCTTATTTACGATTACTACGATTTACTATCTTAATTACTGGCAATCGTTGTCAAAGTTATTTTTATTATCTTATCTGTGTGCAAATGTAATCTGTGGATACTAATAACTAGTAATGAGTAACAATAAGTTGAATTTAGTTTAGATTTCGTCAAAAACAAATTACTCGTAAATATTAAATTTCATCGTTAAATATTGTAATTAGAAAAAAACTTTTTATACATAAATTGTTTAGAAAAAAATACTCTATCCGAATATGTAAAAAAAAAATGGTGTTACCATTTAAAAAAAAGTAAGTTGTATCG